>NC_066580.1:262798260-263098260 GCF_024323335.1 Lathyrus oleraceus
CTTTTCTTGCACTTTGGCTCAAATACAACTAAAGATGGTTATACCGATGGGTTAAATGACCGGGTGAGGGTCACCTAACTTAGAAGGAACAACACTTTTCATAAATTTTGCCAATCTTCCTCTCTTTTAAACTTGAGATCATACACTTATTTGCATCGACTTCTTGCGTAGTGTGTGTGTAAGACCCCAATTTTGACCCTAAGATCCCTCATGCAATTTTATCATAAAGCATTAGCATTGAGATCACATCTTGGCATCCTCCTTACCCCTATTTCATTGGGTTTGTTTTGGGAGAGATCACCAAGTACTTTTTGATTATATCATACTTGTATTTTATCATTTCACTAACCAAAATACCAAATATATATCTTTGCATTTGCCTAACTCTTTTGTAGGAAGGGCATGATCTCATTGATTCATCAAGATCACATCTAGGGTTTGAGACCCTCATGAACAAAGAGCACAACTAATAAATAATCCAAAAATGGTTATGAAAATCATATATGAGTCCCAATGTTCTCTACATATCATATTGATCAAGTTTTTTTCAAGAGTTTGAGGGTGATTTGCCTTGGAAACCCTAGTTTGACTGGGTATCTTGAGTGACTTCTCCAACAAGATATCTCACCAATTGATCAAATTTCTCAAGGGAAACTTCAAAATTTATCATCTTATGCATGTATGATCTACCATGAGCCAAAAAAGTCAAGAGGATTGGAAATTAGCAAGTTGGTTGATGGTGGTTGGCCAGATGGATTCATCTAATCAAAAATGGGTCTCCCTAGACCCTATCTCATACAATTTGCACCATATGAAAATTATTCCTATATAAAACTTACTCTAAATGACATTAAAAATAACTTTAATGTTGAGACCTATAGCTATTTTTGCTTGGAAAATCATTTTCTATGTTGAAACATTATAGGTCATTTTGTTTAAACCCTAATTTGCAAGTCAACTTCCCAAGGCCATAACTTCCTCAATTTTTATGAGATGAAATATTTACAAGTTTCACAATCAAATCCAATGTGTCTACTTCAACTTTGATGTTTGGAGTGGGAGCTAATTCAACTTGTTTGAGCATGTGATATGAGGTTACATTATAGGTCACTTTTGACCTATACCATTGATCAAGTGATTTATCCAAACTTCAAAAATGCATAACTATATCATTTAAAATCCAAATGAAATGAAATTGGTGACAATTTTTAAGGTCTTTAAGATATCTACAACTTTGATGAAGACACTTTTCTCATTTGAAGCTCATATAAAAAGTTAAGCAATGTGGAATATTGAGACATATGGCTTGACACTTAGAAATTTTTTGATATGTCAAAAATTTCCAAACTTCCACCTCAAATTTCTCCAAGTTCCAAGCTCCAAATGAAAAAGTGTTGAAAATGAAAGTTGTTCTTATTGATCTCACCTTTCCAAAGAGCTCAAATTCATTCATTTTGGACAAGAATTGCATAGGTTGCGCATGGCATAAAAAGGTTGATATCACTTGGCAAGGATCAAGCTTCAAACATCAATGCACACTTGCCTTGCAATCAAAGCTTACTTCAGACCATCTGATATTCATTTGTGGACCTCAAGCAATCATTTCACGGGCCTATGCACGCTCATGCACACTTGCATCACCATTTGCCTAAATTGGAAAGTGAATTTGAAGGTGCAATTATCACTTGGTTCAGCTATAAATAGAGCTTCAATTGCTCAGAAATTCACACACCTTGGCGCCAGCTTTGATCCCCCATTTCAAACCCTCACTTTGCAAAGGATAAGCCTGAAAAATTCTTTTGAATTTGCGAATGAATTTCCACTGTTTTGAAATTCAATTCTCCATGAATCCACAGCTTCTTAACCATTCAATCCTTCTTCTGCAAGCAAGTGGAGTGAGATCAAGCACAAGCAAGATCAAGATCAATTGAATCAAGACCTACATTGAAGGTATTTTCCAGAAATTTTGAACTCTTCGATTCTCTCAAATTCTTGCTCAATTCTATTGATTCTTTGGTTGTCTGAAGTCCTACCAATGTAGGCAAGAAGATTGAGTTGCTTTGAGGCCAAATCGAAGCAACTCAGTTCATGTACCTCAAATTTCAACTCCATATATATCTCAATATACTTGGAGTTAGAGTGAATTGAGGCCAGATTCGAGCTCAACGCCATTTTTTCTTTAAGATCATGTCCTTGTTTTTCATTTTGGTGATGGTTGATGGTGGACCAGTCCGGTGAGGTCCACCGGAGAAGATGACCGGAGCTCTGGCTCCGGCGATGAGTTGGCAAGGCTCTAAACCACATGATCCATCCATTATGTTTTAATCCTGAGCGTTGATTTTGATTACCAAAGTTTCCACGCGCTGACTAAGGTCTATGGTAGATAGCGTGGTCCTGGCCATCTGATCTGCCACCTCAACTAATGAAGGATATCAGATGGTCCACGTATTTTTGATTTTCTGAATTTTTATTTTAATTGCATTATTTTCAATAATCCATATTAGATTCAATATTGATCCAAAAAATATGGGACTTTCACCAAAAAAATTCAAATATTTTTTAATTTCATATTCTGAATTAAAATTATTTTTTGGATCATTATTAATATTTTTCATGAATTAATTGATTTTACATTTGTTTTTAATTATTTAAAAATATTTTTAAATGTCCAAAAATTATGAAATTTTTTCTCTAAGGTCCTTTGACCTTGTTTGACCTATGATAAATCTCATGGCCATTTCTTTGGTGTTTTGATGAGATTTTAGGAATTGGACAAACCATATTTGATTTAAATGCACTATTTTATTATTTTTAATTGAATAAATGCCAATTATCTTTGTTAACCATTTGTATTGACTTGTTTGAGTTTGCTTATTGTTGTTGGGCCTTGGTCAAGGTTGATATGAGTTTGTCAAATTAATATCATTGAATTTAGGGGATTGATGGAATGTACATTCCATCTCCCAATATGAATGAATGATATTAATTTGGTAAAAGTCCTCCTTTGACCAATTTGTGATTTCATTCTTTCCCCTCCCACTTCATCTCATTCCTCCTCTTCATTCATTCATTCCATTTGGCCTATGACATATCAAAGTCCTAATGCTAATTGATTGAAAAATTAACATGAGTATGGAGGAGATTAGGTCACACCTTTTGCATATTCTTTTTGTGGGTGGCATGTTTCATGTGCATAGTCCATTATACTATGTCTCTAACATGCATTCACACTAAAATTCTATTGCCCGACCTCAAATAGTTGTGACTTCTACATAAGTCCAATTACGATTGCTTAACATAGCGCTAAATTTGTGACACGAAAGGCATAAGCATTCTAGTTAGTGATATTGTAAGTCTCCCCTCTTTCATGGTATTGTGTGGAAACTTGGCCTTCTTTCCTTCCTTTGGAAGATGTTTTGGTTCAAGGATCCATGCTTGTGATAAGTGGGTTGAGTGTTATCCAAAGAATGTCTTGAAAATGAAAAGCAAAAGCAAAACAATACTAACTCTTAACCTACTAACTACCAACTTTTAATTTCAAGCTTTTACTTTAATGCAATATGCTTTTAGCACTTTATTTCATTTGCCATTGTTCATATCATTCTAATTGTTTATGTTAATGTAATTGTCACTTTGTCCATTTGGACCATATTGTGTGATTTATTTTAATTGTGTATACTTTGTTTGTTTGTGTAGATTTTGACCATTAATGTACATAATAATAACAACAAACCCTAAAAAACTTTTGAGTGGACTGTTGGCTTGATCTTGGATAGATGGACTTAGAATCTAGGCAACCTTCCTAAGCTAATGGACTTGGCCAATGCGAACTTATTGAAGAACCAAGTGCTTGCAATTTTGGAATTCATCTGATACATCTTTGAAGACCTCTCTAAGATTCATCTGCATCATGATCATGGTGTAGTTGTTATTTTAAACCCGTGACTTGTGGATGTCATCTGTTACATGGGCTATTTTGAAGAAGATCATGGAATGGATAAGCTTGGATTTGGCCATATTTATTTGATGTCTTGCTCTTCAAGATAATATAATTGTGCATTTGTGTGTTGCTTGATTCTAAAAGTCCAAGGGAATTCTGGGGTTCTATTGACATTTTTGTCTATTGGATTGCTACCCATTTGGTCAGATCTTTTCAACTCTAAACTTTTAATTTTTGTACGTAGGATAGTCTCTTCATCTTCTTCCCATTTCTTTAATTTCAAAATCACTCCCTCAATTTTCAAAATCTTCTTTGTGTGAACTATTTTTCTTCTAAACTTTGACCACTTTTGCAAAAAGATAGAAACTTTGGCCTTATGCCATTGCATTTTCAAACTTATTTTCTTAAATCAAACTTGTAAATAAACTTAACTATACTTGACTGAAACATTCAAAAAGCAAAAAAAAAAACTGACTCATTCAATTCATTTTAGGCCTTTGTGCCTTTCAAACTTAAATTTTATTAAAAATCAATGCACCCATTTTGAAATTTGTATCACGAACTACGAGGTTTTGATCCCTCATTTTTATGTTGGTACATAGGCACAAGTCTGAAGGACTTTCCAAACACAAAAATATAATTAATGAATTCTTTTCTCATCCCCCCATTCTATTTGTTTATAAACATCACTTTGTACAAAATGCATATGCACACAAAAAGGGCTCACCAGAAGTACCTAGGACATTTTGGGTGCTATCACCTTCCCTCTGTGTAACAACCCCCTTACCTGTGATCTCTGACTTTTATTAGTTTTTATTTGAAAACTTCTTACTTTTTGGGTTTTGTTTGTACTTTTCCCCTTTTCTCTTGGAAACAATAAAAGCGCGGTGGCGACTCTTGTTAATTGATCTCTAGCTTGTCAATAGCTTGATGATCATGAATTTCCCACAACAGTGTGCTTAGGATGGTGCTAACTGCTAGATAAACTACTTAAGAAATATTAAAGGGTATAATTTAAGGCTACTGCATGACAAGTACTCAAATCGATCTTATACTTGGGAGATTTGAGGTGTTAAAATGATACCGATCTTGTAAAGTTTTTCCAAATTTCTACAATTTAACCTATGTTTTGTTTATAGTTTATAATTTTTAAAAGATGTATTATGTTTCTAAGTCAGGATTTTTGCAAAATTTGGTATGTCTTAAGCAAATGGGAGAATCAGTAAATAACGGAAACCATGCATCAAGATTCGACAGTGAAATGATATTTGACTCAACTAACACTTAAAAATTTAACAAATAACAAAAGGAAATAATAATAATTTAAATCTACCTAGAAAGCGATAGATAAAAATGGTAAAGCTTCCTCCCTCATACTTAAACCGAGCATTATCCCCAATGCAACGACATAAGATAGGAAAGAAAGGTAGAACCTGGGTAGCCTGCTACTGGAGCCTTCTGCCACGTGTTCGTCTACATCCACCATTTCCAGGCTGGTGAGGTGGAGTACCCACATAAGAGGCGTAGTCTTGTAGATCCTCCACACGCACTGTCAATGCTTCCATTTCATCAATTAGACCAGACATGTTCTGTTCAGTTATGAAAGCATAATCATGTTGGTCATGCTGCATCTGGCGAAAGATTTGCATCATTTCTGTTTGCTGAGCTTCCATGTTTTGGATTTGTTGGTCGCGACGAGCGTCTAATTCTCTACACCGCAGCAATTCAGCATAAATGTCATCAAGAGTGGCAGGTGCCACATTTCTTCTTCTGGGTCTTTGGCTGGATGATGTAGCTGCAACATTTTCAGAAGACATGTGTGTGGTGTGTGGGTGTGTGTCAGTAGCGGGAGCAGCTTGCTCCTGAATATAATCCTCATCGACGTCCCCGCCAGGAACTACATTCTCAAGAATGTGCACGGGGACTTGGTTAGGAATCGGATCATGAATATATCAATTATTTTCTGGGTTGCGCACATCTGTGCGAATTGGGTTTGGGAGGATGAAATCTTGAAAAACATTACTTGCAACCATTAGGTGAAACTTACCGTCTTGCCTTCGTTTTACCAATTTCATGTTCCTCGTCATGTAAATGTCAATGGCACGAGGCGGGAGCGGAGTTAGCTGGGAGAATTTATCTTCGAGTCTTAGGACTCTGGACATTAAGGTTATTAAACCTCCAAAAATAATTGGCCCTCTCCTCGGGTTGACAATCACCTGCATGTGAGAGAACATGAAAGGGACGGTATTTACCTTTTGCGGCACCAAAGTGGCAAACAAATAAAGGAGTTCTTTTTCTTTCACCTTGTTAGAGTTGGATCGGCCAAAAATGGTGCATGCCAATATTTGGTGGAAATAACGAATAACTGGATTGTGAATTAAAGTGGTTCTATTTCCCTCAAAATTGTGGGTTACTGTATCTGTTATTACCCTCCAAAATGGTTGAAGGCGTGCTGCCAACCTTCAGTATCTGGGACCTCACTTACTACATCATTCCCATGGTGGAATTGTAGCAAGTCTGCTAGTTGACCAAAGGTAAAAGCATACTCTATATTGAACAAGTGAATCTGGACAGTCCCACTGGAACAGTTTGTGTTGGGTGCAAGACTAAAAATTAGCGAACTAAGGAATTCTAGTGTTAATTGAGCATATACTAGATCTTTAAAAGACATGACATAATTGAAATTTAAAGTATTTAGCATATGATTAACACTACCAATAATTCCTAAGGCTATTAAGTAGGGTTAATCGGTGTTCCTTGTTGATTCGATTTCTCTTGCGCTTAGAGCCGTGTAAATCTCTTCCTGTAATTCACCTGATTCGCCGTTTCTTAACAATACTTCATATTCTCTCATTTGTGCCATGACTGAAGTTTGCACTACTCGTGTAATGTAGTAAGAATGTAGCAAGAAAGAGGAGAATTACGTTTATGAGAGGTGTGGTTTTGTGAGATTATATTGGTGGTTTATATAGAGATGATGGTGTTTTAAAATTGATTAATGAAATAAATTTCCTTTAATGGAGTTCAATGCCTCGGAAAATAATTTGAAAGTGGTTGAAGAAGCTTTATTACAATGTCTAGCATGCAAGGGAAAAGGAAATTAAAGAATTTATGTGACAATAGCACAACAACGTGAGCGTGAGGGTTAATGAAGTGGCTGGCGACACTTTTCATGTGTGTGGCGGGCACTACTAAGAGGGTGTGGCGGGCGCCACAGTGTGCACATGGGCGCCACAGCCTGTGTGTGGCAGGCGCCACATGCAGTGTTGTGTGTTCCCATGTATTCCCTTTTTGACTCTGCATATTATCTTTGACCACAACTTTTGTATGTGAAATTAATTTGACCGACATTTAATATTAATTGTAATATTAGGTGAAAGAAAAACAGGATACATAGAAGTGAGAATTAAGGATGGTAGAATGAAATTAAAACATAAAATCTAAAAAGAAAAGAATGAGGAAGACAAAAAAGAATAATATAATTCGTCTACTAGATAAGAATGAAATAATTAAAAATTCCCAATATGTAAAAACAACAATAAAATTCCAAACATGAAAATAAAATCTAAAATCAATGTGTGTAAATCGGTAATATTCATATAAATTAGCCATTACGGCGACTGCTGGCAGGAGGAGAAAACGAGTAGAAGTGTTGATAAATATGATCTAGGTTCTCTGTCACTACATCCATAAAGTCGTGTAAGTCCACAGTGCATAATTTGCCTCTCAGGTTGGCGATGTCTGTCTGGACATCATCGATGACAGCAGCATGATCGGTAGGAGGTGCAACAGGTACAACAGGGGCACATGATTCAGAGTTAGAGAGATAGGTATCATAATGGTCATAGATTTGGGGTATCTCTAGAGGAGAGGGTGGTACATCTGGTGGTCCATCCAAATCAAAGAGCCAGTTGTTCCTATCATGTACACTCGTCCTATGGTCTGGCAGGGTAAACAGGTGTACTACTTGGTGGTTAACTAGAAATTCAAACACATGTGGGCCCAGGTTTCTAATGACACCAGTGTTGAAACAAAATTGAATGTTCATTGGTCATATTCCACCTAGAGGGTTAAGTCTGATAAGTGGTTGTCTTAGTCCAATGGAATTTGCGATCATGGTCACTAAGCCCCCTACTAAGATTGGTCCATGGTTATGTTGCGCTATACGGTCTAAGTTAGCTATCATATATGTAGCGGCATTAACAGGACAGGCCTGTGATGCACAATACATTATAAAGATCTTGTCTTTGGACACAAAGGTTATGTTTTGTTCCTTTCCAAATAGGGTGTGAGCTAGGATCTTATGAAAGTAACGAATGGCAGGGTTGTGGATGTTCTCGGAATGCATGAGATCCGGCTCGGGATGGTTGTTTCCAGTAATGCTACCCCAAAAGTAATCTAATTCAAGGTCTACAAGCCTGTCTTCCTGGGTGATGGTAAGGTATCAGGACCATTAGGGCACCCTAGGAGTTCAGCTATTTCTCTATGAGTGTAGCGATACTCAATATCAAACATCCTAAAGGTGATGAGGCCTTTGTCAAGTCCGATACCATGATTTGGCAAGTAAACCAGGGAGCTTAGGAATTCTAAGGTTAGCCTACGGTAGGAACTAAATTTTCTTTTGATAGCAAAAGTATCCCAACTAATTTGGTTAATTAGGAACATAATATTGTCTCTAAAACCTAACTTGGTCATGGTCTGCCCATCGGGGTACATGGTTAGTGCCATTTCTGTCTGAGCTAGGGCCTCAAAGAATCTCCTTTAACCTCTGCCTCTGAAGACTATATCCATGTAGTCTACTTGTTGCATCGTGAAAGTCAGTATCTAGATAAGTTTAAGTAGCCAATAACATTAAGTTAGTAATTGTTAATTATAAAGAAAAATATCGAGTGACTTTATGAAATAGAAGAAAGAAAAAATGGATAGATAAAAAAATGACATTAATAAAATAGGAAATATTCACTATGTTTTACGTTGATAGCGCGACGACTCAGAAGTGTAAGTACTCATGGTGGTTTTTTCGAGGATGAATCATCGGTCAAACTTTTAATTATCCTCGATTTCCATGGCCACGTGTCAAGCCATCTCTCATATCCATCACCTTGTCTTCTTTTTCTTCTGCGAGGTAGTGTATCGTTCTGAACTTGTGGTGGTGGTTCTGACTCTATCCTGAGAGCTAGCTTTTCAGGTTTAGGTTCAATTTTTTCATCCACCACCTCAAAGTCTAATTTTCCCCTTTTTATACTAATAAGTTCCCTAGTTTCACGGTCTTCTAATTTTCTCTTCGTATTCAGGATCTCAAATAAAGGTGCGTTGGTGTGGATATTTTCCAATAGCTCCTCATACCTTTTAGATTTAGGGTCTACCTTAACTTCCACAGACCTTCGCGGGAAAGGAATTGGTGATTTATAGGGAGGAGGAACAAGACATAGTGCTTCCTTCTCTACCTTTTCGAAAACCTCCCTTTCGGGTGGTGTCGGTGGATCTTTCTCAATCTCTACTCTTTTCTCACCTGAACCCTCCTCATTATCACTCTCCTTAGGATTTTCGATAGATATTTCACTGGTGACTGTCACAACATCTGCATGTTTCTAGGGAATGGTCCTAGAGGTGTCTGGGCAAGCAGGGAGATTTGAGTCTCCAATGCCTCATTGTGAGTAACGAGGGACTCGACCACAGTGTTCAGTTGCCTAAGGGTTTCATTGCTATATAGGCTTTGTTTTCTAAATTATTCATTCTAAAGAGTTTGTGTAGCCACAAAGCATTCCATCATAGATTCTAGCCTAGAGTGAGTTTGCGTTGCAATGAAATCCTCCATTAATATTTCCAGCTCGGATTTATACGAATCTTGCAATTCCTCAAAATACTGGGAGTGATAATCGTAGAGAATATTTGGCTGATACATAGTAATAGATAAACGAGTGCCTTAGTCTATACTGCGCAACACTCGAGTTACGATATTGACTAAATAAGTCCCCGGCAACGACACCAAAAACTTGATCGCGACTTAGTAAGTCTATGGGATTCGTGACTGCAAGTGCAGAGTTTTATCGCATAGTTTTAAAGATTATCGAACCCAAAGGACCAATAATCGAATGTACCGTTATCTAATATTACTATGTAAATCTAAGGCTGAGGATCTTTCTAAGAGTGGAGGGACGAAGAGAAATAACTATAACTAAAATAGAGTATTAATAAAGATATTTAATAACAGGATATCATTGTGTAACACATCAAACTTTGGGGATTCGATAGATAGTTGGTGTAATCTTAAAGATCAAAATATTCTTCAGTAGAAATTATTTATTTAAAGGACTTTGTCTCACACTCTCGTTTTTATTGACTCTGACCATACTCTTAAGCCAGAATTCTTGGCTCTCGCGGTCTCATTTGAATTTTAAAGTAATTTTTGAATATAAATAAAGTCTAATTATCCTAAAGCACTCTCGTTGTGTTTAGGATTAATGCATAGTTTCAGCTATCTGGTTAAAATCTCAAATTCTCGTTCTTATTGATCGTAACCTTTGTTTGCTTTGTACTCTCGTACGTAAAATAATTTTGAATTTAAAACAAGAAACTAAAACCAGAAAATAATATTTATAAAATCCAACACCAATTATTTACGAATCCCATCGTTTTGACGGTCTTCACATACCGATACCTATTGGTTTAGCCGAACATGGATCCGGGAGAAGACATGATACTCAGATAATTAAGCATACAGTAAGGCATAAGTAATTAAAATGGCAATCGAAATAAAACCTGGAATATAAATCGAGAACTTGGAATGAATACTGATTCTTCAAATTAAACAATGCCGACACACTTTGGAAATCGAGTACACCGTTATAATCAAATTAAGTTGCTTAAACAATAATTGTAGTAGTCCCCAGTGTAGAGGATCTATTGTTTTTATAAGGTAGGAATCTGCCTCAGAAAATCTAACAACAAGAATCTGACTAGAAAAGTGCACACCCGTCCGTGAAGACTAACTTCTCTATATATACTTCCGACTCTCCTTAAAAGTAGCCTTGGATGTATACTAATATGGAGTGGTTGGTTTGAAAAAGTAAAAACAGGTCGTGGCAAAAAGTGTGGAGAAGAACAAGGAGGACCGAGTTGGTGGCGACTGCCACAACCCTAATTTGGTCCATGTGGCAGGCGCCACTTTATGTGAGGCGGGCGCCACTTTCATGTATTATGGTGGACGCCACCTTAATGCAATGTGATGGGCACCACCACTTCATAGTCCCTTTTTGCGGGATCCACGCTTCAAAGTGGTGGGCGCCACCCTTCATCTAGTGTGGTCGGCGCCACTATTCATATTTTTCTTCATTTTCTTCCCTTTTTCTTTCCTTTTTGCTATTTTCCTCTTTGCTTGCCTAGACATCTCTTATTCGACAAATACCTGAAATAAACATAAAATACAGCATAGTACTATGAAAAATCAAGTAAAAAGCAATGCATGTTAACTCAAATATACGATACATTTTCGCGTTATCACATATACCAAGCACCCATCCAATCTTGTAAGCCGAGTGTCTTTTTTAGCCTCACAATCAATCGGACACAAAGGTGGACCACAAAAGAGAAACAAGAACAAAAATGATATATAATGGATATTCTCTTAAGTGAGGAGGCCTATTATTACTTTCTCTAATAAAATCAACCAACAACAAACAAAAACAACCTCTTAGGTGAACTACGAAGCTTTGATCCCTCATTGCACTTGGGGGGTACATAGGCATGAGATGTTCACACAAATCTTTGCAAGCATAAGAAAAAATACAACCTCACCCCTTCCCTTTTCCATGTTTTAAACCCACTCACCTTTAAACACCCATAATAAGGCAAACAATATATGATCAATGGTTCCCTTGGAGTACCAAGGATGCGAAGGGTGCCTAACACCTTCCCTTTGCGTAAACGACTTGCTTACGTAGATCTCTTTCTTAGGGTTTTATCGATATTTTTGTATGACCCTAATTTTGACCCTAAGATCCCTCATGACATCATAACATTGCATTTGCATAGCTTCAAGGATCTTAAGCATCTTGGCTCCCTTTGCCTTTGAGTTGGGACCTCTTGTGAGTGGTTTGAGATCACCAAGCATACTTGAATTGTATATTATTTCTTTTCTCATTTTGTTTACTAACCAAGAGCACAAAAATATGTCACTAACATCTTTTGTTTGTAGCTTGAGCAGTCACAAGATCTAAAAGCTTCTAGGTGATCCTTTGTGCAATGATATGGCCAAGAGAAGATGAAAGCAAGAATGAAAATGGTTCCCAAAGCTCTCATCCATCAAATATGCCTCCCTAGTATCTCAATTCATCATTTTGATCAAAGCAAATCAAAGGGTTTGAGGTTTGTTTCCCAAGGAAAACCTAATTCATCTGTGTACCAAATGTGCCTTGCTCATGAAGCAACCTCAGCCCATGGTTAAATAAAATCAAGGTAAGTTCTTTAATTCATAATTTCATGCATATTTGAACTTATTTGAGTGTCCTCAATCATCAATTCATCAAGATATGAGTTGTGGACTTGAGAAGTTGATCAGTCAATTCATTTGACTATTTTGAAATGCACTGAGACCTAACTTTTTATTTGTTGGTCAAATGAAGATGATCCCAAGATAAAAAATGTTCTTAAAAACAATATGAACAACTTTCATGTTCATCAAAATTTGATTTGAAGCTTGGAAAGTCATCTTCCATTCCAATACATTATAGGTCATTTTGACTGAAACCCTAATTTTGGGTCAACTTCCCAAGAACATAACTCATTCATTTTTTATGATTTTAAGGTGGAACAAAATGCATTAGAAATATTATTGTGTCTACTTCAAATTTTATGTTGAGAAAAATTTCAAAATCTCAAAATAAATACATGTGATAATGCAAAACAATATAGGTCACTTTGGGCCAAATGCATTGAAATGGAAAAAAGTCCAATTTCAAGTGCCCATAACTTCTTCATCAAAAACCCAAATGATGCAAAATGTAAGTCCAAATTGATTGTCTTGAAAAGATCTACAACTTTCTGGTTGAAGGTTTTATCATTTTGAGCTTGCATCATTGAGACAGAAGGGCTTGAACATTGGCCAAATTTGGAAACTTCACTTATGCATGTTTTGCACCTTACACTTTAAACTCAAAATTCACTAATTTCAAAGGCCCAATTGAAATTTTGATCAACATATCACTTGTTCCTTATGCAACAATATTTCTAACCATTACTCATGAGGTAGCATTTGGAGTTTGGAAGCACCATTTTCAAAGGCATGAAGCTTGAATGCATTTTGTGAAATTCAATTCAAATTGCCATGCATGAGCTGTTTAGACTTCTTGTACACGTCCATTTGCAATTCACATGAGCTCGACAGGTCATTCCAATACTCATTGGGCCTTCCACATGATCATACAAGCCCATGCAAGGAGAAATCCATTTGCCATGCACACGAGTAAACTCATGCACTCAGCCATTTCCAGCTATAAATACATGTGCTATGCTTCATAATTACCCACCCTAAGGGCGCCTGAAATGCTGCAAGAGTGAATCCTCAACCATACCAAAGGAACTAAGTTCATCTTTCTTCAAAAATTCAGATCTGAAATTCAATTGCATTTGGTTGAATTTTCAGATCTAAAGTTCCTAAACCTTCATCATTTGATCCATTGAAGTTCTGTTTTGCAAATGGAGCCAAGGAAAGGGACTCAAAGCTTCACAATCCAAAGGTTTTGATCAACTATTTTTTGCTTCGAATCTCCTATTTCTTTGATCTATTGAACTTGATATTGTGTTGTCTGAAGTCCTCTCTATAGAGGCATCATTGCTGAGTGTTTAATTTTTGAAATCGAGCAAGTTCATGATGAACACCATCAAACTTCCATCTCTGATTTCTCTCTTGATAGGAATCTAGAGTGGAAGTGAGTGGTATGGGAGTGATGTACATCACTTCACCTTTCTAACGGTGCCTGGATCGCCCATTTTAATGAACATTTGAACCTCTGTGTTTTTTGGCCTTCGCCGGAGCTCACCGGAGAAGACGGTGGCGCTGGCCACCGTCTCATTGCCAGATTGCATGTGGATCGTTTGATCTATTTCTGAGATTGAATCATGGCCTTTATTTGTTATGACTTTTTTAAATGCATTGTGTGACGCGTTTGACTTGAGCCTTTGGTACGCGCGGGCTTCATGACTATCAGATTGGACACGTCAATTAATGAGGTTCCATCCAAGCGCTGTGGTTTTTTCTGATTTTCATAATTTCCAGTTTATTTCTTTTATTTCATTTAACTTCAAAAATTCATAACTCTCTCATTTTAATTCCAAAAAATATGGGACCAATTGCATTATTTGTCTTTTTAATTCTAGTTTTTAAAAATGATTTTTAATATTTTTTATTTTATCATTTGATATTTTCTGTGAATTTTCTCTTTTCTGGTTAATTTTAATTCATTTTAAATAATTTTTGATATTAAAAAAATATAAAAATATTTTCTCAACCTATTTGAATGATGATGGATCTATGAAAAATATTCTCATCAATTTTTTAATTGATTTGAGATTTATATGAGATTTTAGTTCAATTAGGTTTTTTTATTCTTTTTTTAATTGATTAAAAATAGTTCCTGACTTTCAAAAATGCTGAATTTTTTTGTCAAACTTTGTTTGACCATGTTGAACTTGGGATAATTCACTTGGACTTTTTAAAGTTGATTTGAAGTGAATTTGAAGTTTGGCCTTTCTTTAATATTTTAATTCAAGTTTATTTTCAAATATTAAAATGCCAAAAATACTTTGTTTATTTCATGAGTTCCAATCTTCATCTCACTTTTATTTTTGATTGCTTGACCATGATCCTCAATGTCTTTGGTCAACTCTTAATAGATTGGTAAATTCCATTTCATTCCATGCATTTTAATTCTTCATCTCCATTATTCATCTTCATCTTCTTCTTCTTCTTTTCTTTTTGATCAATGAGTTAAAGGTTGATAAGTTAGCATTGATTAGGGAGGTTTAATATTCCTTGATTCAAATCTAATTCATCTTGATCAAATGATCAAGTGAGTGGCTTTGCATTAAGGATAGATTGCTTCTTAAATCATGCAAAGAACTTAAATCAATACAAGATCATTTCTCTTCTTCTTTTTGGCATGGCAAGTTGTTGGAACTTGGTTCACTAATCAAGACTTCTAACTTTTGTTGTGGCCTACATTATTATTGACCGACCTTAAATAGTTGTGACTTCTACATAAGTCCAATTACGTTTGCTTAACATAGCGCTAAATTTGCCTTATGGCACACTAACTACTAACATTTACTTTTTGCACTTTACTTTGATGCAATTTACTATTCTTGTACATATTATTCATTTGCTTTTTCCTTTGCTCATTTGAGCACATGTTTATGTTAATGCAATTTGCCTTTTGCTCACTTGAGCACATAATTGTGTATATGCTATTGTGCTAGTGTTTTGTTTTGATTGTTGTGGACCAAATGCAAAGAAATGGACAAAATGGACTTAGACTTTAGGACTTTTCCTATGCAAATATGGAGTCAAAGAGCAACTAGGCATTGGGCCTTTAGAGTGCTATAAAAGTCAAAGAGCAACTAGGCATTGAGCATTTAGAATGCTATAAGTGTTGAAGAGGACTTTGAAAGGACCAATCTCTAAAACTCCTTCTTGTTCATTCTTGATTGTTTGATGGAACTTTTTAATTTGTGTGTTCTTGTGCTAGGGGTTCCCAACACTGAGCCTAAATTGAGGAACCATTTCCATGAGCTTTTAAGAGAGAGAGATTCAAGAGCCATTGAGGAACTTTCCAAGAGCTAAATTGATTGTTGATTGCTTGAGCTTACTATTATTTTGCTTGCATATTCCAAAGGATGGGAACTACTTGGATCATCACTATGATCTCAAGAGAGGAACTCCATTTGTGGTCTTGTTCTCTTTCCCCTTTCCTCTTGTATGATTAGGACTTTAGCCATTCTTCTTCTTCCCTCCATTCTAACCCAAGCCAAAAAAATTGTGCAAACATGTAACATTCTTTTCAAACATTAGAAACCTAAGCCTTATGCTTTTGATTTTAAAACTTTCTTTTCATAACAACTTATTTTGAATTGAACTTCTAAGTCAACTTTGATCATATTTTGTAAATACTTTTCATTGGTAAATACCACTCATTCAAATGTCTTTTGTGGTTTCAATGGCCACCTTCTTAATCAAAATTTTCATAATCCTTAGCTATTAGGTTTGAGTTATCCTTGAGGTAGATGTAATTCTCACCTATATCCTTAGTGATGGACAATGAGTCTTCCATGCTTATTATAGGGTTAACCCCTCACTAGCATGTTGAAGCTATCCTCACATGGTGGATTTGTGGTTTCAAGTTGAGTTTTCTCCCTTGGATAACAAAAGAACTTAAGGCTCTTGGACCAATCAATTCACCAACTCATTTTGAGATTTTTACCCCGAACTACGAGGTTTTGATCCTAATCTTTTTTAAGATGGTACGTAGGCAATGGGTTTATCCATCCAAACACAAAAATCTAAATAAACTTGTATATTCTCTTCTCATCTCTTCAATCATGTTTTCACAATTTTTTTTACGAAATACCAACCTTACAACAAATATGAAAAGGGCTCCCTAGGAGTACCTAGGATGTTTTGGGTGCTTAAAACCTTCCCATTGCATAACCAACCCCCTTACCCAGATCTCTGACATTTTTACTAGTTTTTGATTCGATAAAACTTTTAGGTTTTTGTTCGTTTTCTAACCATTCATTTGGATAAATAGAAGTGCGGTGGCGACTCGACTTGTATGGTTTACCTTAGATTTAGTCAATATCTCTAATGGTAACGAATTCCCCGCTACAAAAAAGTGGCGACTCTGCTGGGGACATTTTCCTAGTGGGTTTTGCCTACTTTTCATATTTGTTGTATTGTATTGTATATTATTTTGTGACATATTTTTGTGCAATTTGGGATTACTGTATTGTATGTAATGATTGAATTGTTTGAATAATAATTCCTTGTATGCTTGGTGATCTTGGTGAGATGAGTTCTATACCTGAACTCGAGTGTGTAAGACCCCAATTTTGTCCCTAAGATCCCTCATGGCATCATAACATTGCATTGCATAACCTCAAGGATCATTGAGCATCTTGGCTCCCTTTCCCTTTGGGTAGGGATCTCTTGTGAGTGGTTTTAGATCACCAAGCATGCTTGAATTGTATATCATTTCTTTTCTCGTTTTTATTCACTAACCAAAAGCACAAAAATATGTCACTAACATCTTTTGTTGTAGCTTAAGCAATCACCAGGTCAAGAGCTTCAAGAAGATCCTTTGTGCAAGAGATGAGGTATTGTCTTGGGATGAGGACCACATGATTATTATAAGGAGCTTACATGAGCTAGGGTTTCATTTTGAAGCAATTTCACCGAGTGGTAGAAGCTCAAGTTAATCAAGACATTTCAAGGTCATCTGAGGACCAAAAGTCAACTGTGCAGTCAACTGAGGACTATGAGATGGGGAAATGAGTTGAGACACCTCAATCATGTTCAAATGGGGCCTATTCATCGTTATAAACATCCATCTTGAAGATTCAAAGGTCATGGAAAAAGTTACTAAAAATGGAAAATGACCTATAATTCAAAGTTTCCAAATTTGGCAAGTTTTTGGTCTACATTCAACTTGACTTGTCAATGTCAAAGAAGTTTCAAATGGATTTTTGGTGAACATGAAAGTTGTAGATCTTTGTATCCTCTTTCCAAAAAGTCCTAATTCATGCCCATATGATGATTGGTTGAGAAGTTATGGTCATTTGATCACAAGGTGTGCATGGAAATTCAAAATGGCATAACTTTTGATACAATGCTTCAAATTGATTCATTATTTTTGCAAAATGCTCCTCATGTTCAAGGCATCTCAAAATGACCTCATTTGGCTCAATTGTGCAAAGGAATCATGACCTAGAGTTCACTAGTTCACACATGTGCAAATTGAAGAAAATATTCACCACTCACTTTTGGCTTGAGATGCAAGCAACTTGATCTTCAAATCATGACCATTGGATGTTTTTAAGTGGATTGGAAGCCTAGCATGGGACTGTACACGTGGGTTATGGCTTTGTGAGCTTCATTTGTATTTTTGCATATTGCTTCATAACTCCTTAATCTTGATTAACCATTGGCTTAAGTGATTAGCATTGTGATTAGCAAGGCACATAAATACCAAAACCCTAATCATAACTGCAAAAAAATCAGAACCATTTCAGATCAATTTCAAGAAACTCTCTCAAAATTCTCTCTCTTCGAATCTTCATTTTCTCCACACAATTCTCAAATCTCTTTGCATATTCTTGTTCCTGGTGCTTCATTGAGCATGATTCATCCATTACTTGGAGCAATTCATCAAGATATCGAGCAGTTCAAGTGCTTCACCATGTGGATCGGATTTGAAAATTGAAGTGGATTCAAGAGGATTCAACCGATCATTTTTTCTTAAAGCTTTATAGGAAGTGCAGTGGAGATGATCTGGAGCTTTTGAGCTAGCGAGAACGCGTGTACAGCAACCTCCATCTCAAGGTGACTTCAATTTCGATCTCTCTTTTTGCTGATTTTAAGTTATAGATGTGTAGATCTCATTGTGTAGAGCACAAATATGTGTTTAGATTTGAAAATGAGTGAGAATTGAAGATTTGGTATGAACTGAAAGTTTGGATCTCAAATATGTTTCTCTTCGATCTGAAAAACCTAGGTAGATTTAGGATGAATCAAGATCATATTTGGATTCAGCATTGAAAGAGGATTCGAATGGTATAAGTCTTGTGGAATTCTGGAAATTCTCACGGCGACGCCACCACGCGTCTCGCCGGAGAAGACGACCGGAGCTATAGCTCCGGCGTCTGTAACATGTTAGGATTTTGCTTACGTGTGTTCCATGTGGCTGCATGCTTGGACGAGTGATTGGTGAGGATTCGTTTGACTGGCCACGCGTTATGTTTGACTGCTGAGTGGCATGCTGATGTAGATTAATGAAACGCGGCGTTTTGATTGTTTGAATGAGAACCATTGATGCTTGTGCGCGCCAGATCCAAGGGCATGTGTTTTTTCCTGAGTTTTATTTGAATATTGATTTTCCCTCCATTTTGTTTTGTTATTTCAATTATTTTAGTCACTTTGAAAAATTCATAAAAAATGCAAAAATAGTTCAATTTAATCCCAATTTTTTTTCATAGTTTTGTTTTGATCTCTACCTTCTTTTGGTGTTGATTTCATGATTTGTTGATGTCTGGATTTTTATGTGGATATTTTTGATTGAACATTATGCTAATCTGACCTATTGTGTTCAATGCATTGTGAAATCCTCATCTTTGTGCCATTTGTTCCAATTTTTTACATGCTTGACATTCATATATGGTATGAATTTTTGGTCACTGGTTTGGAATTTTTCTCACATGTTATCATCACTTTTGACACATAGGGAATAATGTGACAATTTGTGTCACATTTTTGACATTGGATTGGTGCATTTTTGTTCACGTAGCATTTGCATCATTCTGGATTTGATATTTTGCATGTTGAACATTCATGACATGATGAACTTGTACAAAAAATTTCAAAGTCATTGCATGCGTTTCAGATTTGATATGAATTTTCTAAGTTGGAAGTTCATTTTGTGCTTATTTTTGGTCATTGCATGGCATAGGCCATTTGAGGCACTTGCTTATTGATTTGATGCTGGTCCTTTTGAGGAAATTAGATGGATTGTTTGAATGTGCATTGTGTAAAAGATTGGGTTCTGTTTTGGTCATTTGATTTGGTGTTGAATCTAGTCTTTGCACTAGTGTTTTGTACATAAACTAACTTTGTCTTGTGTTTCAGGTTTGGACATTTAGCATTGATGGTTGATTTGTTCTCACTTGTGAGATGCAAATGCATTTGAGTTCTAACCTATGTTTGTTTTGTAGGGTTTAATTGTTGTGGTGAACCCATGAGCTCATTTGAGTGCTAGGATACTCTTGCATTGAATTGTAAAATTATGGGAGAGTTTCACTATTTGTTTTCTGGTTGTGTGACTGAAGTACTAACTGTTTAGTCTTTGTACAGGTACCTTAGTTGCTTGCTTGCTTTAGCTCTTGTTTGAGCATTGTATTGTGGTTGACACACCACTCAGGTAGTTAGCTTCTTACTTCATGTAGTGTGAAGTCCTGTCACCTTTTTGGCAGGCATTTTGCTGGCAAGTCCTCCTTCAGAGGCTCTATTTGTGTTTGTTTAAAATTATGCTCAAAGACCTCCAAGATGAGGCATGTGTTATCTAATAAGACCTCCAAGAGTTGAGGCAATTGACGGATAAAAGGGATTAGTAGCCAATCCCCCGTTATTCAGTGAGTCGTTCTTTATGCTCGCACTACGTGCTGATGCTTCTGAACATGTGCCCAAGATCTTTGTCCAGTGTCGGTCAAGTGGAATAGGATCCCACTTTCTGGATCCCCACGCTTTCTTTGTCATGAGCTCACCCTGGCCAGGGTTAAGAGCATGAGGTCTCATCCTCATTTCCATTTTGATCAGCTTCACCCTAACGTTCAATGTTAGTGGTTAAGAGCTACAGATTATCCTTTAAAGTTTGGCTTGTTTGTCGAGGTTGACATGACCCCTCTTGACTAAAGCCCACCCCATTGTTTGAGCCTTATGTTTGGATATAGTGTGTGATGTTTGTTTGCTTGTGGAACTTTTGATGTGTGTTCTCTTGAACTAGGAGTTTCCATTTGAGCTTAATTGAAGGATCATTACCATGTTCATCTAAATGGAAGATACAAGATACATTGAGGATCTCTTATGAGACTTGTTTGATTGCTTATGCTTTGTGCTTGCTTATTCCAAAGGATGGGATCTACTTGGATCATCAATATGATCTCAAGAGAGGAACTCCTAGTGTGGTTTCATTTCTTATCCCTCATCTTTCTGCTTTCCTTAGGACTTACCCCTTCCTCTCCACCCTAACCCAAGCCAAACCCTTTTTGTGCAAACATTTGACTATTGTTTTCAACATTAGAAACCTAAGCCTTATGCTTTTGATTTTCAAACTTTCTTTTCATAACACTCATTTTGAATTGAATCTTTAAGTCAACTTTGACCATTTTTGTATATACTTCTAATTGGTAAATATAACCCATTCAAATGTCTTTTTGTGGTTTCAATAACCACTTTCTTAATCAAAATTTCCATAACCTTTAGCTATTAGGTTTGAGTTATCTTTGTGGTAGATGTAATACTCACCTTTATCCTTAGTGATGGACAATGAGTCTTCCATGCTTATTATAGGGTTAACCCCTCACTAGCATGTTGAAGCTATCCTCACATGGTGGATTTGTGGTTTTAGGTTGAGTTTTCTCCCTTTGATAACAAAAGACCTTAAGGCTTTTGGACCAATCAATCCACTCATTTGTTTTTGAGATTTTTACCCCGAACTACGAGGTTTTGATCCAAATCTTTTTATAAGAGGGTACGTAGGCAATGGGTTTATCCATCCAAACACAAAATGTAAATAACTTGTATATTCTTCTCTCATCTATTCAATCATGTTTGCACAAATAAAATTTTCACAAAAACAATAACGTTCAAAAGTATGAAAAGGGCTCCCTAGGAGTACCTAGGATGTTTTGGGTGCCTAACACCTTCCCATTGCATAACCAACCCCCTTACCCAGATCTCTGTTTCTTTTATTAGTTTTTTGTTAAAACTTTTAGGTTTTTGTTCGCTTTCTAACCATTCCTTTGGATAAATAGAAGTGCGGTGGCGACTCGACTTTGTATGATTTACCTTGGATTTAGTCAATATCTCCAATGGTAACGAATACCCCGCTACAGAGTGCACTTAGGATAGGAGAATGGCATAGTCTTGTTGACTTGTGTGGAGTTATTCCTTAGCAAGTTGACTTGCAAGCCCATTCACTTGGTGAAGGTCATGTTGGGATCAATAATGTCACACAAGTAGTTGTGGTTGGACATTACTCTTTCCAATATAGACCTTAGAAGCCAAGGACCTTAGTTTACCAAGCCCCTCTTGGCCTATTCTTAGGATGTAGTGCGAAAGTCGTTCAAGTGTAAGATTTGATACGATTGTTACGCGATACTACACTCATAAGAGTCTCTCTTGAGAATATTTTTGGAATACGAGTAGTCATTTATCCGATAATATCCGAAAGATGGGATGATGACTATGGGAACCTCTTGTGGAACATGTTTGGCAGGTTTAAACCCTAGTACACTCTCTTTTGGGTGGTTCTTAACCGAGACTCCATGCTCGTGACTTGCGACAAACCCTTGATTCGTGGTTGATCCGTTCATGTATCCTTAATATCAATGGATCTTGGGTGTTGATAAGGTGTAAACCATAATCCACCAAAATGGATGATTGATATTAAGGATGACATGTTCCATCCCATGACCTTTGTTTGGTGTGCTTTGCTTGATCCTTGAGTGTGATTGTTGCATTCATGCACTCATTTGCATCCATATCATCAATAATAAGAAAATTTTCAAGGAACTTAAGAGGTCTATTTGCAAATTTTCAGACATGGAAAGACAAAGAAGGAATACAAAGAAGTACAGTTTCAGACAACCCAACTTGAAAGAGTTAAGGAATTTGACATCCTATGTACTAGATCTCTTGGGTTTCAAAGCTCGTTTTGGGAAGCTTCTTTCTCTTCTGATTACTCAGATGAACGAAGGATTGATGAGTGTATTGGTGCAGTTTTATGATCCCTTGTACCGTTGCTTCACATTTCCAGATTTTCAGCTTTTGCCCACGCTTGAGGAGTATGCCTACCTTGTGGGTATACCTATTCTAGACCAGTTGTCATTCAGTGGCTTAGAGAGTATTCCTACTTCTCAAGAGATAGCTGATATGTTGCATATAGATGAATCTCTGGTTGGTGCTCATATGACTACCAAAGATGGAATTCAAGGTCTTCCTTCTGAGTTCCTCATTGCTCAAGCTACCATGTATGGGAAGGCCATGAGTGAGGATGCCTTTGAGGCCATATTTGTACTTCTCATCTATGGGTTAGTACTATTCCCCAACATCGACAAGTTTGTGGATGTGAACGCTATTAGGATTTTCTCTACTCTTAATCCCATTCCGACTCTATTGGGTGACATTTATTTCTCTTTGCATATGAGGAATGCAAAGGGTGGTGGTGCCATTGTGTCTTGTTTGCCTCTGTTGTATAAGTGGTTTATTTCTCACTTACCGCAGACGGTGGCCTTCAAGGAGAACAAAGGATTTCTACGGTGGTCCACGAGACTTATGTCTCTCACTAATGATGATATCTTTTGGTACAACTGTGTGTATGATGGTGTGCAGATTATTGACTCTTGTGGTGAATTCTCCAATGTGCCTCTTCTTGGTACATATGGTGGGATTAGCTACAACCCTGTTTTGGCACGTCGTCAGCTTGGGTTCCCCCTAAAGGATAAACCCAATAACATTCTGTTAGAAGGTGTATTTTTTCAGGAGGATAAAGATCCTCAAGGCTTGAAGAGCAGGATGGTCCGCGCTTGGCGCAAGATCCATAGGAAAGGTAGGAATGTGTTAGGACCTAAGAATTGTATTGCTTTGGAACCTTACACTGCTTGGGTTAGGAGGAGAGCTTCTGAGTACCTCATGCCTTACGAATATCCGACACCTACACCTTTGGTTATGGCTGGGCCTTCCACCCTCCCTGACCAAGGAGTAGAGGAGTTGAGAGATGAAGATCGTTCACGTGCTTGGGTCCGGGAACGAGAAGAGCTGCTTCAGCAGATCAAGGAGAAGGATGCTTTGATTGAGTTTCTCGAGCATCAGGTTATTGAGGATCCTAATGATGCATGGACGTCTCTACTTCCTCAGTCCTCCAGGTTTTGGAAGAGGAAGTACGATCGACTCGCCGAGGAGAAGGCAAATATGGAGGCAGCCTGTGAGGAGGAGGTGAAGAGGCTTCGTGCATCTTATCTTCCTGTTTCCCGAGCTTTAGACGATTGTTTCTAGGGATCCATAGGATGATCATTTTCCTTTTCTCTTGTATTGTGTTTGGTTACCAATGATGTACTTCTTTGGTGTAAAAACATTTCCCATATATTATTGATATTGTATTTCCATATGCGAATAAATGTTTAATATTTCCAAAAAATTTCAAATAGAACTCTAAAAGTTCCTTTGACAAATAAAAATAAATCATATGCACAAGTATTGCATGCATCATGTGCATAAGTAGGTTTTTCTCCAGGCTTCTCGTTCTGTGGTCTAACTCTGTGTTCTTCATTTATTTCGAAGACAAGCTGACTCACCGGTACTACACCAAAGCCAACTCATTAAGACTGATGGATCATTTGGAACAAGAGAACCGCGAGCTGAAGGAAGAAGTAGCCAGACTGACTACCCTGATGGAGTCATTCATGGCTGCCCAGAGCCAGTCTTCTCCAACACCTGCAACTCCTCCCCAGAGGACGGTCATTTCTGAGATCGTGACTTCTACTGTGCCTGCTGCAACAATCCATTTTGCACCATCTATGTCGGCCGGGTTCCCTTGGGGAATGCCTGCCAATTTCATGCCAGAGGGTTTTGCTCCTACTCTTGCTTCTTTGCCGGCATCTAGCCCGGTCCTTTCAGTGCCACCTCCCATCGTGCACACATTACCAAGAGTTGAAGATACCATTTACCATTCTGATCCATCTGAAGGCCCACACGTTTATGAGAAGATGGATGACATGAACGATCAATTCCTTGAGCTTTGCAAGGAACTGAAGACTTTAAGGGGGAAAGACCTATTTGGTAAAAGTGCTGCTGAGTTGTGCCTTGTGCCCAACGTGAAGATCCCTATTAAATTCAAAGTACCTGACTTTGAGAAGTATAAGGGAAATACTTGCCCTCTCAGCCATCTTGTGATGTATCCTCGCAAGATGTCGACGCAAACTGATAATGACCAATTGCTCATCCACTATTTCCAGGACAGTTTGTCCGGTGCCGCTCTCCGGTGGTACATGGGTCTGGAAAGTTCAAACATCCGCTCTTTCAACGATCTTGGCGAGGCCTTCGTCAAGCAAGATAAATACAATGTAGATATGGCTCCTGATAGAGACCAGCTGAGGGCAATGTCCCAGAAAGAGAAAGAGACCTTCAAAGAATACACCCAGAGGTGGCGCGAGTTGGCAACTCAGATAGTGCCACCCCTTGAGGAGAAAGAGATGACCAAGATCTTTCTGAAGACCTTGAGTTCGTTCCATTACGAGAGAATGATAGCCAGTGCTTCCTCAGACTTCACCGAGATGGTGAATATGGGGATGAGACTGGAAGAGGGGGTCCGTGAAGGACGTTTGACTCGAGAGGAAGGATCTTCGACAAAGAGATATGGAAGCTTTGCAAAGAAGAAGGAGGGAGAGGCACATGTTGTGTCTTCCCATGTCAAGAGAAGACCCTCTGTGAAGAGGAAGATTGCCCGCCCAGTCAACAACCAGCATCAGGTGGCTCACATAACACCTGTTTCCAGAGAAGCTCAACATCAACAACAACCATCTCAGCCATATCAGCAACAACAACATCGTCCACAACAGCAGGCCTACCAGCCTCGAAATAGTAACAACAATGCCAGCACCAGCTACGAGAGGAAGAGGGTCACTTTTGATCACATTCCAATGACTTATGCTGAACTCTATCCATCTTTGATTGATAGAAAGTTAATCACTCCACGAGACCCTCCCGCTGTACCTGCTAACCCCCAGTGGTGGTACAAGCCTGAGCTTCACTGCGTATATCATTCCGGTGCTCCCGGACATGACGTGGAGAATTGTTATCCCTTGAAGACCAAGGTGCAAGACCTTGCGAGAAGCTGGATTTTGTTTTTCGAGGACGTAGGTCTGAATGTGAAGAAGAACCCATTGCCCGAGCATGGGAAATCTGTCAATATGGTCCAGGGCTGTCCTGACAAGTATAAAGTCAAATATGTCAGTCATATTCGACAATCGCTGGTTGAGATGCATCATTTGTTGGGTGACTATAGCCATTATGAACACGATCACGATAGATGTCGAGTCTGTTCTGTTAATCAGAGAGGGTGTCGCCAAGTACGCAGAGATGTTCAAGAAATGCTGGATGAGGGAGTCCTTGAGATCCTTCAAAACAGAAATGTTGATGAAGATGCTGTTGAAGTCAACGTAATTTCTCTGGTATTCCGGATACCCGAGCCCGTTGTCATCAAGTATGATGGTAGCAAGCAGAAGGTTTCTCCTGCTCTGACTATCAAGCCAGTCGTCCCTGTACCGTACTCTTCTGAGAAGGCGGTCCCCTATCGCTAATATGTTATAGCATTGGAGAATGGGAAAGAGGTGCCTTTGCCCTCTTCATCCGTTGTTAATATTGCTGACGTTAGTGGCTTGACCCGCAGCGGTCGTGTTTTTTCGGCCCCGCCGAAACCACAAGCTGACGCTCGAAGGAATGACAATGTTGATTATGCTGAAAGCCCAATTGGGAATGCTGTGAACGACCCGAATCCGACACTTGCTGTTAAACCCACCTCTATGTTGAGAACTCCTACTTCTGCTGGCCCAAGTGGCAATGCGAAAGAAGACTGTGATGAAATGTTGAGGCTCATCAAAAGAAGCGAGTACAACGCTGTAGATCAGCTTCTACAAACGCCATCCAAAATATTTGTGTTATCATTGCTATTGAATTTAGAACCACACCGAGAAGCTCTGCAGAAGGTGTTGGATGTGGCGTACGTGGATCACGATGTCACGATAGAGAAATTTGACAGTATTGTTGCAAACATCACCGCTTGTAACAATTTAAGTTTTTGTGACGCTGATCTCTCCGAGGAGGGAAGAGACCACAACTTGGCATTACACATATCTATGAGCTGCAAGGATGATGCCATGTCCAATGTACTCGTGGACACTGGGTCGTCATTGAATGTATTGCCGAAGTCCACTCTTACGAAGTTGTCATATTAGGGGCCTCCCATGAGGCAGAGTGGAGTAGTTATGAAGGCTTTCGATGGGTCTCGCAAAACTGTGATTGGTGCGGTTGATCTCCCAGTCAAAATCGGACCAAGTGATTTCCAGACTACCTTCCAGGTTATGGATATTCACCCATCATATAGCTGTCTCTTAGGCAGACCATGGATTCACGAGGCTGGCGTTGTGACATCCACCCTACACCAGAAATTGAAATTTGTGAAGAACAAGAAGCTGGTGGTGGTAGGGGGAGAGAAGGCTCTCCTGGTTATCCATTTGTCTTCCTTCTCTTATATAGATGCCGAGGATGAAGTTGGAACTCCGTTCCAAGCTTTATCTATTGCTGAACCTGTTGAGAAGGGAACTCCTTCATTTGCTTCATATAAAGATGCAAAGTTGGCCATTGAGCATGGTGCAACGGCTGGTCTGGGGAAAATGATTGAGTTAGAAGACAATAAATCCCGGGTTGGCATAGGCTATTCTTCTAGAGTCTTCAACAAGCAAGGGTTGTTCAAGAGTGGTGGTTTCATCCATACCGGTCAAGACGAAGAGACTGTTGCTATTCTGGAGGAAGAGGAAGAGGATTCTAGCAATTTCATCATCCCTGGAGGGATCTGCAATAATTGGGTCGCTGTTGATATTCCGACAGTTATCCCTAAGTGAAAGTAATGTTCATTGTGTTTAAAAACCCTTATCCCATGCCAAAAGGAGAAGTGATGACATTGTTGGCGCATAAATACAATGATATCTTCATTCAATAAATTCATGTTAAATGTTTGTTTTTCCAATAATTTTCCCTTTTTGCTTTTGCATGAAATTGGTGATCACATAAAACCCTAAATAAGAATAAAATCAATCTTTTCATCTGCATAATGATTTGCTTTGTTTGAATTCTAAAGTCTCTTTTAATCAAACCCATTGAACATAATGATCCAACACCATCTCCCAAATTTGAATTCCTTGTATTTGAGGCGGAAGAAGATGATGTTGAAGAGATTCCGGACGAGATTACCCGTCTACTTGAGCATGAAGAGAAGATCATTCAGCCGCATCTTGAGAATCTGGAAACAGTCAACTTGGGGTCTGAAGATTGTGTGCAAGAAGTAAAGATTGGGGCACTCCTGGAAGAATCCATTAAAAAGGGGTTGATTGAGTTGCTACGAGAATATGTTGACGTCTTTGCCTGGTCATATGAAGACATGCCTGGTCTAGATACGGATATTGTGCAACATTTCCTACCTTTGAATCCTGAGTGCGTGCCTGTGAAGCAGAAGCTCAGAAGAACTCATCCTGACATGGCAGTAAAGATCAAGGAAGAAGTTCAAAAGCAAATTGATGCGGGGTTTCTGGTGACTTCTACATATCCTCAATGGGTGGCCAATATTGTGCCTGTGCCTAAGAAAGATGGAAAAGTCCAAATGTGTGTGGACTATAGAGACTTGAATAAAGCTAGTCCAAAAGATGATTTCCCTCTACCACATATTGATATGTTGGTAGACAATACAGCTAAATTCAATGTCTTTTCATTTATGGACGGATTTTCCAGATATAATCAAATCAAGATGGCACCCGAGGATATGGAGAAGACAACATTCATCACACCTTGGGGAACATTCTATTATCGAGTGATGCCCTTTGGTTTGAAGAACGCCGGAGCCACGTATCAATGAGCTATGACCATATTGTTTCATGATAAGATGCATAAGGAGATCGAGGTGTATGTTGATGATATGATTACGAACTCAAGAACGGAAGTAGAACATGTAGAGCACTTGTTAAAGCTTTTTCAGCGTTTGAGAAAATATAAGCTTCGCCTGAATCCCAACAAGTGTACATTTGGAGTCCGTTCCGGCAAGTTATTGGGCTTTATCGTCAATGAAAGAGGTATTGAGGTTGATCCTGCAAAGGTCAAAGCAATACAAGAGATGCCTGCGCCCAAAACTGAGAAACAAGTCCGAGGCTTTCTTGGCCGCTTGAATTATATCTCCAGTTTCATTTCCCACGTGACTGCCACATGTGCGCCAATATTCAAGCTCCTCTAGAAAGATCAGTCTCATGATTGGACCAAGGATTGCCAAAAAGCATTTGATAGCATTAAAGAGTATTTGTCTAAGCCTCTGATTCATTCTCCGCCTGTGGAAGGAAGACCGTTGATTATGTATCTGACAGTTCTTGAAGACTCAATGGGTTGTGTCCTTGGTCCGCAAAATGAATCAGGGAAGAAAGAATATGCTATTTACTACTTAAGTAAGAAGTTCATTGATTGTGAGTCTCGATACTCAACGCTTGAGAAGACATGTTGTACTTTGGCTTGGGCTGCTAAGCGCTTACGCCAGTATATGTTGAATCATACAACTTGGTTGATATCCAAAATGGATCCAATCAAGTATATCTTTGAGAAGCCTGCTTTAACTGGAAGAATTGCCCGTTGGCAGATGTTGTTATCTGAGTATGACATCGAGTATCGAGCTCAGAAGGCGATAAAAGGTAGCATCTTGGCTGACCATTTGGCACACCAACCGATTGAGGATTATCAGTCAATTCAGTACGACTTCCCAGATGAGGAGATTCTGTATTTGAAAATGAAAGATTGTGATGAGCCTACGCTCGATGAAGGGCCAGAACCTGGTTCCCGATGGAGCATGGTGTTTGATGGCGCTCTAAATCAGTATGGAAATGGTATTGGGGCAGTGATTATTACTCCTCAGGGCACACATTTTCCTTTTACAGCAACGCTAACTTTCAAATGCACGAATAATATGGTTGAGTATGAGGCCTATATTATGGGATTGGAAGAATGTATTGATCTTAGGATCAAACATCTTGATGTTTATGGTGATTCGGCCCTCGTTGTTAATCAGATTAAGGGTGAATGGGAAACGAATCAGCCCGGCCTCATCCCATATAGAGATTACGCGAGGAGGATTTCAACGTTCTTTACTGAAGTTGACTTCCATCATATTCCTCGAGAAAAGAATTGGATGGCAGACGCTCTCGCTACACTTGCTTCGATGACTGTAGTCAGACCTTGGAATGAAGTCCCCAATATCAGTGTAATGCGCTTGGACAGACCAGCTCATGTATTTGCAGTAGAGGAGGTGCAAGATGGTAAGCCATGATATTATGATATCAAGTGTTTCCTCCAGATCCAGACTTACCCGCCTGGGGCATCTGTGAAAGATAGGAAGACTTTGAGGAGATGTCAGGCAGTTTCTACCTTAATGGCAATGTGCTTTATAAGAGAAATTTTGACATGGTGCTGCTCAGATGCGTGGATAGACACGAAGCAGACCTGTTAATGACGGAGGTCCATGAGGGTTCATTTGGTACACATTCCAATGGACATGCCATGGCTAGAAAGATGTTGAGAGCAGGCTACTTTTGGCTGACAATGGAGTCTGACTGCTGCAAATACTTGAAGAAATGCCATAAGTGTCAGATCTACGCGGATAAGATTCATATTCCTCCAACACTTCTGAATGTGATTTCATCACCATGGCCTTTCTCTATGTGGGGAATTGACATGATTGGCATGATAGAGCCAAAGGCGTCGAACGGTCACAAATTCATTCTCGTAGCAATTGACTACTTCACCAAATGGGTTGAAGCGGCATCGTATGCGAACGTGACCAAGCAGGTGGTTATAAAGTTTATCAAGAATCAACTCATATGCCGGTATGGTGTGCCAGATGAAATCATTACTGATAATGGATCTAACTTGAACAACAAGATGATGAAAGAGCTATGTAGTGAGTTCAAGATAGCACATCATAATTCTTCTCCTTATAGACCTAAGATGAATGGGGTCGTTGAAGCTGCTAATAAGAATATCAAGAAGATTATCCAGAAGATGGTTGTTACGTAGAAAGATTGGCATGAGATGCTGCCATTTGCTTTAGATGGATATCGTACATCTGTCCGCACTTCAACAAGGGCAACCCCTTTCTCTCTTGTTTATGGCATGGAGGTTGTACTCCCAGTAGAGGTGGAGATTCCATCAATAAGAGTCTTGATGGAGGCCAAGTTGACTGATGCTGAATGGGTTCAGAGTCGTTATGACCAGCTGAAGTTGATTGAAGAGAAGAGATTGACCGCCATGTGCCATGGCCAATTATATCAGCAAAGGATGAAGAAAGCCTTTGATAAGAAGGTCAAGCCTCATGTGTTCCGAGAGGGTGACCTTGTGCTCAAGAATGTCTTGTCTTTCGCGCTCGATTCTAGGGGCAAGTGGACTCCAAACTATGAAGGTCCATATGCTATTAAGAGAGCCTTTTCAGGCGGTGCATTGATACTTACAACTATGGATGGGGAGGATTTCACTCGTCCTGTGAATTCAGATGTAGTCAAGAAATGCTTCGCCTAAAAATAAAAAAATAGCTCGCTAAGTTGAAAACCCGAAAGGGCGACTTAGGCAAAAAATGAGGGTCTCGGTGGATTGAAAACCCGAAAGGGCGATCCAGGCAAAAGTTAGAGACATAAAAAATGTATATGTATCCCGCTAGATTGAGTACCTCATCCTGGGGAAATCTAGGCAAAAATTAGGGATTTGGAAAATAATTGCGTCCTGACAAGACAATATTCTACAAACTGTCATCCGTCAGAGATTCTCGCTCAGTCATCATCAACTGAAGCTTCAAATACATCGGATTCAGAGTTGGTGGAGAAATGGTCATTATGTTCAATGTAGCCCTTCTCCAATATATATCACCAATTTCAAATTTGTAAAGATCTATGGAGTCTTTCCATTTGCAGACTACCATTCCATCAAATAAATTTGAGCCTTTATCCAATTATTTACACTCTTATTTGTTCCTATTTAACAAATGTTTTGCATGTTTTAATTGGGGAATATAATTGTTTTTTAAATAAATAAACCTTTCATAACTTGTTTTTAAACAAAGTGAACATTCACAATGATGAAAGGACACTGAGGATGTCTTCAGTGCTCTCCCAAAGATGGTATGATTCTCAATGGGGTAAGACATTTGTTCATATTACTGGCGTATTTATATCCTCTTCCTCCGGAACCTTTTGTGGCTTTCCCCCTCAAGCAGGGTGCGTGATAAAGGTATTTTAGCCTCCTTCCTCCTCAGCAGGTGTAGGCTCTTGGTTCGGTCGACCCATGGAAGCTTCTGATTGGTGGTTATCCCCACGAAAATCCATCATCCCCTTTTGATAATTTCCCTGGCAGAGTGGTTTCCCCATCAGAACTTATCTGTGCCGCGATCCTGTTCCCAGTTGTATTGGTTTTTGTTCTTTCCCCTGCAGAGATCTTTGTTCCTGATCCCCGACAGATAGGATGTCCTCCTTTGAGCCTGGCTTTCTCTCCTGAGATGTAGTACCAGATGTTTACTCAATCGATCGGTGGATTTGTTTGTGTTAGAAATGTCTGTTTGTCAACATTCATCATACATGAACCATACATACATGCATAATTTTAACATTCAGATATCCATGTTGCATCCTTGCCATATATCTTTGTCTGTTATCTTCTGTTAGTTGGAAATATACTCCCAAGCAGATGTTTGTGTCTGATCTCCCCATGTAGAGTCAGCCCCATAAGTAGAAATGTTTATCCTTTCTTCCGTATTCCCCACCGAGTTATGTCCTCGTGGATGATGGTTGTTTCTGTCTTCCTCCCCAACACATATATTGGGATGAAACTTCCTATTGAGTTATATTCTCATAGGGACAAGTCTTGTTTCATCATTGCTTCTCTGGTTTGATCCCAGATTGGCTTCTTGTGTCCGCTCCCCGCGCTCCCCCCGTAGCTTAGATGAATAGTTTCTCATTAACCAGTAATTATCCATCCTTTCCCCGACGGAGCCTGTGACCTTCTACCCTCATACCGGTAGTTATAAGTCCCATTTATTTGGTTTTCTACCCTCATACCGGAAGTTGTAAACCCTATTTGTATCCCCTTGGCAGGGTAGCCTGTTGTTCATCCTAACCGATGACGGCTACTTTTCCGTGGTTTCCTACCCAATATCTGGTAGGTGTAATCCCCTCCTTCACGGTTATCATTATCCAATATTCGGTATTGATAGTCCTTCACCCCTTTTTTTTTGAGTATATCTCCCGGATCATTACCTTCGTTAATGTATCCTCAGCGAGTCATCTTTCATGTACCGTTTGTCGGTAATGATCGTTTCTCCCTTTGAATGGTCATCATTTTATACCTAGTTCACGATATCCCGATGTCCTTTCTTTTCGGTCGATTTATCCTTTATTAACCCAGTAGCTGGTTATGGATAATCCTCCATGCGAGTATGTTATCTACGTTCTGACGGTAATAGATAATATATCTCCTGCACTCTTCGGTTGAAGTCTTTGATCTTCCCCAGTCGAGTAAGATTCGTATCCCCTTTACGGAATCGAATGCCCATCCTGTAGTCGAGTTTGCTGTTAGCCCTCTTTTGGATGATGAGTGTCTTGGAAATATTCCCCAATTCACGCCCTAGTCGGTCACCTATTATATGCCCAGTAATCGGTATCCCTGGTGTTCCTTCCACTCTGCTCCCTATTATGACTTTTGTCCCCCTGTGTGTAGCACCTCAAATTTGCACCCATCATTGTACATACATTTTCATATTAGGTCATAGCATATCATGGTCCATTGCATAGCATTGCATTGCCTCTTTTGCCTCAAGTGCAAGCAAGTCAAGAAATTAGGTCAAACTGATCAGGAGATCAGTCAGTCAAGCAAGCAAGCACAATTCCCAAGGAGCCAAGGCCCTAGGGTTGGTTCAACATGTTCACATGACTTGGAGGTCCATTTGAAGTGTTTAAGTCAAGGATTGGATGTTCAGAAGTCATCAGTTCATGCACAGTCAGTCAGAAACCCTAAAAGTCAACTGTTGGTCAACTGTCCATTTAATCAGTGATTTGATGATGGAAATTGGTTTGAGAGGTCTCATTCATGTCCATATAGTCCTCATATATCATGTCAAACACCATCATGGAAGAATTTGAAGCCAGATCAGAAATTTCCAAAAATGGAAACTGGACCTGTAACTGAAACTTACCAAAAATGGAAAGTCTTGATCCTCAAACTTACATCATGATACAAGCTTCAAATGAATTTTTGCCCAACATGAAAGTTGAAGATCTTGTTCTCCCATTTCCAAAAAGTCCAAGAACACTCAATTCCCATGTATGGTTGGCAAGTTATGATCGAATCGATTTCAGAAATTTTGGAACTTCAAAAGGCCATATCTCTCAAACCATTTGGCCAATTTGGGTGGGGTTTTTTCCTACAAACCACATTTGATCCCCTCTTTCCAAAAATGTAACTTTCATGTGCCAAAACTTCACCAATCAAAATGCCATTTTTGAACTTGCCTTAATTAAATTCAAGTGAGTGGAATTTTGACTTTTTAAATTAATCATTTCCCACCATTCCTACTATCCAAATATGTTCAGAAATGTTATTTAAAACTTGTTGGAAGCCCATTCCCATGAAGTACATGCAGCCATGCTAGCTTGCTTGAAATTTGGAAAGAAAGTACAACTTTCAACCACCACATCCCACAAATCCATGGACCATGATCTGTACCACAAAAACAGCAGGTCTTTTCCTCATTTTCTGTCATATTGAAACCACTACTAGCTGCACAACACAACAGAACTCACTCATGCTAAAATCCTCATTCTCTCTCATTTGGCATTTTGACAAAATTGCAAATTCTATCCAAAACAACAAGCAACACAAAAAACAGAAGATCAAAACATCATTTCCTGTCACATGAAATCAGTAGCAGCCAACATAACCAACTGAAAAAACCTTGGCTCACTCATTCTCTCAAAATCACACTTTTGCATTTTTCCAAAACCTGGCCAAAACTCTCAAAGAACTGGACATTGCCTTGCCAAAAACAACATTCAAGCAACATTATGGACCTGTTGCAACCACTTTCCTCCATCTGTAAAGCCTCACAACACTGCTGTTTTCAAAAGAGCACAGCCATGGCAGAGTTTGTTTAAAGTCTTTCCAAGCTGTTGCAAGCTAAAGCACCTTCACCAACCATCATGTGGAGGACCATAGAACATCTGTTTCACCATTAAAAGACCAAACAACAACTGTTTCTCCTTCTGCTTCAAAAATAGGTAAGATTTCGACCCTCTCTATTTCAAAAATCATGAGATGTTTCTGGTGGGTCTCTCCATGCTGAGTCTCGTGGTGTGTTTGTTTTTGAAAATGATTGACTATTGCTCGAGTTATGCTGAAAACAAGTTTGATGATGGATTCTTTTCTTGCTCGATTCATGAGTTATATGGTGTTTTAATGGAAACCAATGATGGATTCATGTTTGTCGTTGCTTGCTGATCATTTATGTGTACTCAATCTTGATTTCTGGAAAAATTTGTGAAACTCGATTTGGGAAGGTGATGAATGTGTTCACTGTATGCAGTAAACCCTAAAACCATGTTTTCCAGATTTTTGTCTGCTTGTTTCACGTGTTGCATGGCGCTAGTGGCCCAGGAGCCAATCATTTTATTTCATTTTCTGGCCCTAAACGACTGCGTTCCATTTAGTGACCCTGGTATTTACAAAAATGCCATTCGTGGCATGTGACACATTGATTTAAGTTGTTTCTTTTCCATTTTAATTTCATTTGATCATCAATCTTCCAAAAATCATTGTGCATCCAATTATAATCCAAATTTCATGGGATTTTTTGCATTGTGTTCATCTGGATCTCTACTTTTTTATCATGATTTTTCCAGAATTTTGTGATCAATGGATTTTAATTGGTATTAGGGTTTGTGACATGTATGCACATTTTGTACACTTTGCCAAAACATTTGTGAAATGGTGATACTTTATCCAATGGCTCCCAAATGTTTTGTGCTTAAACTAGACACAATCATGAAGATTTTGGTGTAGAGTTTGTGAATTTATCATTGCTGGTTTGTGAGTTATGATTTTTTGAATTAGGGTGTGACAATTTGTGTCACACCATTGATGTCCAACTTCATGATTTTCATTACCATACTTCTTGACCTCCAATTGATCTGATTTTTTGCATGAGCCTACTCTTGTATGTCTAGTTTACATGTGAATTTTCTTGGAATTATTTGTGGCATTTCCTAATTGCTTGAGATTTTCTCCCCTGTCTAGTCAAATGTTGACTTTTTGTGACACTTGTTCCCATTTCATTTGTGAAATTCTCATACTTTATTAGATGGACATGAAATTTTACATGAGATAACTAGACATCCTAATCTTTGCCATGGTTTTAGTCCCATTCATTTATCATACCCCATCTCTGACTTATGATTTTTCTAAGTTGATGCATGTTTGGTTGACTTCTTTGAGCATGTTCAAAATTGCTTTGACTTTCTGATTTTCATTGACTGCCTTCCACTTGTCCAAATGAGATGAAATTTGACATGCTTACCTTGCTGTGGGTTGTGATTGATCATGATTTATTTGGTGATTTTTGGAAATGTTTTAGTTTGCTTTTGATGCAAGTCTTGCTGTTGACTTCTATGAGCTTCTGAATGCCATGCCTTGACCTAATTTGCTCATGAAATGATGATGATGATTGATATGAATGTGAACCCAATTGGTTGTGTTTCTTAATTGTTTGAACATGATTTTGGATGCTTGCCCTTTGCTGTTTTGACTTTTTCATTCTCTTTTGACCCTAGGCTTGCCTTAGTGGTCCTGTTACTCACCTTTGAGCTCATGTTTTCAGGTTAAGCCACAAATGCTTCAATGAGACTAATACAAATTGATTGAGTGTGCTTGTTTATCATGACTAACATGCTTGTTTTGTAGGTTGCTTGGCTCACATGCCCTGAACTTTGTGCATTGCACATTTATCTGTTTGTGCTGACTGTTAACCTCTGTTTCATTCTGATTTAACTTTGACTTGTATACTAACTGTGCTTGACTGATTTCAGGTACTTTTAGTTGCTCAGTTCCTTGTGAACTTTTGCTTTGCTTTGCTTGTATAAGCAATTTGCATTGAGGTATAACTTCCTAACTTCATGTAGTCTGGAAGACCTGGCCTGTTACTTGGCCAGGCAACTGTCTGAAGTCCTCCTTAAGAGGCAATGTTTGTGGATGTTTACTTTTGTCCTTGCATAGAGTCAAAGACCTCCTAAGTGAAGAGGCAATTGGCAGAACCCAAGGGATAAGCAACCTATCCCCTGCTATTCAGTGTGTCATCTGCTTTGCTCACACCACTGTGTTGATGCATTGCAGATACAAACCCAAGATCTTGTACAATTGTACAGTTGAGTCAGTTTTAAATGTGTAGAAGGGTTCCCACTTTCTGAACCCACACATTCTTGTCTTAAGCTCTCCCAGGCCAGGGATAAGAGCTGTGAAGTCTTATCTTCACTCACCTTTCATCTGCTTCACCTTAGCCCCTCAATGGCAAGGTTAAGAGCACATTCACCCAGTTCCAGAGGTTTGTTTGTTGAGGTTGATATGACCCCTCGACTAAAACCTAACCCTTGTTTGAGCCACTTGCTTGTGTATAGTGTGTGCTATCTGCGCTTGTATGTTTGTTTGACTTGCTTCCTGTGCAAGTTAGGGTTAGTTTAGACTTGCTTCCTGTGCAAGTTAGGTTTTGTTTGACTTGCTTCCTGTGCAAGTTAAGTGTGTGTGTGTGGCTTGCTTCCTGTGCAAGTCATGTTTAGGATAGGCTTGTTTCCTGTGCAAGTTAGCTAGAAACCTTAACTTAGGGTTGATTTTGCATGATAACATCTAGGCTCGAGTCGTAGTCTCCCTAGTTGTGTCTCCCTCTGTTATCTGGTTAGGCTAGTCCTTTATCCCTCCGTAGGGGAACTACATCGCCCTGATCTTCATACCAGATGAAGTATGTAGGCAGGAGATTGAGCTGATCTCTCTGGGCGCCCTTTTTCTTTTTTTGTGTGTTGTTTGACAGTTGCTAGGCTCGAGTGCCTGACTCCTTAGCAATTTGTTGTCTGTCTGTTTGAGTGTGTGCTTGACAGTTATAGGCTCGAGTCCCCGACTCCCTATTAACTTGTTGCGTTATTGTGTGCTTGGAAGCTGATGTAAGTCCATCGAGTGGCAGTTAGGTTCCAGTGTGCGTGTGTTTGGTTCGGATGCTGATGTAAGCCCAGCTATTGGCATTCAGGCTCCACGTTTGCCTCTTTGTGTGTGTTTTGGTTCGGATGCTGATGTAAGCCCAGCTATTGGCATTCAGGCTCCACGTTTGCCTCTTTGTGTGTGTTTTGGTTCGGATGCTGATATAAGTCCAGTGATTGGCATTCAGGCTCCACGTTTGCCTTTGCCTGTGTTTTGTTTGTGTGCGTGTTAGCCGAGCTACGAATGCTCTGATTCTTCTTTCGTCCGAGAAGATACGTATGCATAGGATGCGACATCCTAGCGAGCATGTGTCGTTTCCCCAGTCCGAACTACTTCGACTCTGATGTCTATGCCTGATAGACTAAGTAGGCCCAGGATGCGACATCCTGCCGAGTCAGTTTCAGTCAGTTTCTTGTGTCTCTTTCAGCCAGTGTGTGTGAGTGTTTGAGCAGTGTTTAGCAACCAATATTCCTTCCTTTTGTGCGTGGATCCCTTAGAGTACTACGGATGCGTAGGGGTGCTAATACCTTCCCTTTGCATAACCGACTCCCGAACCCATTCTCTTTGGTCACGAGACCATGTCTTTTCCAGGTTTACTTCGAGGGTTTCCTTTCCCTCTTTTGGGATAAATAACGCACGGTGGCGGCTCTGTTGTTCTTGTTTTCCCGCCGGTTTTTTGCGTGATGCGACACTGTGGAGTCAGATTTTCCTGAGTTTAAATATACCTTTAGGTTTTCCTCAGATGATTTTGGGATGTTTGATATCTCTCACCCTTATACCGGTCTTAGATAGTCATTCTCCCCGAGCATGTTGTTCCCTCACCCTCATACCGGTGTTTTGATCGCATGTCTCCTTGAGCTTATTACCCAGTAGCTGGTAATACCTCATTCTTTTGCTTTCCCCAGAGGAATCCTGTTTGGATGTTCCCCAGTGAGATCCTTTAGTGGATTCTCCCCATCTGAGCCCGGACTTTCGTCCAATGTGTCCCTAGGTGGATAATTCCGCTGTATTGGCATATTCCCCAATGCATGCACCTTTGAGTCAGCACATGTCTCTCCATTGATTTATTCTTTTGGAATTCTACTCCCCATGCTTTGAGTCGTGCCCTGCTCACGCAATTTATCCCCTTTTCTATCCCCATAAGAGTCCTAATGTCTCTGTCCCATTGAGTGTGTCACTCATATGGATTGTCATTTTCTCCGGATTCCTTTTCTCTTTGTGGACACATATCCCCACGAAGTATTACCCTTTTTGCATGCATTTGCATCATGAGGTCTCTTAGGGACCAAAATTCGTCTCTTTGTTGTTATTTAAGCCCATTCTACCTCGTCGAGACGAAGATTTTAACCTTCACTTCTCCGGCTAGAATGACCTTAAATAGGGGAATCTGTAATACCCTAATTTTGACCCTAAGATCCCTCATGACATCATAACATTGCATTTGCATAGCCTTAAGGATCTTAAGCATCTTGGTTCCCTTTACCTTTGAGTTGGGACCTCTTGTGAGTGGTGTAGCAACCTGAAAAATACAGTGCGTGAAAAAACAACCGGCGAAAGAAAATGACAGAAGAGTCGCCACCGTGCGTTATTCATCCCAAAGGAGGGAAAGGAAACGCTCGAAGTAAACCTGAAAAAGGAAAGGACAAGACGGGGTCTCGCAACCAAATCTTGGGTTCGGGAGTCGGTTATGTGAAGAGAAGGTATTAGCACCCCTACGCATCCGTAGTACTCTACGGGATCCACTTTTGTAGTTCTTGTCTAAAGGGTGTGAGTTTATCTTGTGCTGTTTGCCAAAAAAAAAGAAGGGTTAAATGAAAATGACTCGCGCGGATGTCGCATCCACTGCATACGTCTCTCATCTGAATATGAGAATCAGAGTCTTCGTAGCTCAGCTGACATCGCGTCTTATGCCTACGTATCTCATCTGGAATGAGAATCAGAGCAAGCCGTAGTTCGGCTAACTACGGGGTTATGGATTGGGTTTTGGACGAACGACGTCACTACGCAATCTACCGGATGCTCGACCTTTGGAGACTTACTCGCCTGTAGTAGAAGGAGTTAACGTGTTGCTTTGGGTTTTAGGGTTTGGGATGCTCAAGGGCAAAAGGCAGTCCTTGACGAAGGAACCACGCTACCTGCAGGGAGACGAACACATACAAAACAAACATGTATAAAGTAAATGTGCCAACAAGGGGCTCAGAAGTAAATAAACAAAAGAAAACAAATGCCTCCTATCGAGGTCTTCCAGCTAAGAAAGCGATAAAATGCGGAAAAGAGGTAAAAGTACCACACGGATAAAGATCCGAAGTAACAACAATTAAAGGAGTAAGAAACCCAGGGATCTCCCAAGCTAATGCCATCAAAGAAAGGTGAGTCAGTATAGGTAATCGGAATGAACCTCCAAGGGGTATCCCACAAATAAAGTGGGAAAACCACGCAAACCATCTCTGCAAGAGTCTGTGAGCCCTCACAAAAACTCAACAAAAGGGTTAGTGAAACACGATAAGCATTTTTTTCATGGATAACAGTATGGTTTCAGAAACCTCAAACCCTGTGGCATACATTTCAGAAATCATGTGATTAAACATTCAAGGCATAGGTTTCACCCATTCATGCATAATTAAACTCGTGGGCAAAAACATAATGAAATTCATCCATCATACCTCATACATTCAGATGATCCAAATTAAGAGCACAAAATTATGGGAATGAGGCAAACCTGATGGGAGAGACCGGATGAAATCAAATGGCACGGCTGGGTTTGAAAGGCAATGTTAGGGTTTGCGTGAGATGAAAGTGTGTGAGTCAGATTGAATTTTTCAGAGCTGCTTGGGGGTTGCTCTGAGTTCTCTGTCAGGTTTCTCTCCAGGTTTTGTCAAGGGTTTTGTTTCAAGGAAACCTCAGAGTATTTTGCTTCTCTTCCTTTTTCTGTCTGATCTCCCTCTTTTATAACCTGATTTTCATGGCTTTGTGGGCTCAAATTAGAGAGGTCCAAGTCCAAGTTTTTTATATTATATTTTATTTATTTTTTTATTATTATTATTTTTTTTCTTTTTTTTCTTTTTTTTGCTTGTTTTTTTTTTTTTTAAAGTTTCTTGTATCTAATTCTGATTGACATGATGAAATGCAATATGAAATGCTAAATGAATGCATGAACGAGGAGGGCAAATTTTGGGGTGTTACAGCTGCCCCTATTCAATCATCAGCTAACCCGAGTAGGATGAAAGCGAACAGCTTATCAGACAAACGGGGTGAGCTGTGATTGAATACCAAAGACAGACCGAAAATTTGCGCTCCGAGAACACCACAAAAACGCGAAAATACACCGTGCTGTTTATTTTTCTTCCGATCCTCTGGCTGGATCTGAATCAGTCTTCTGGCTTAATCTGGAGTTTCGATCCTCTGGCTGAACCTATACTCAATTTAGTCCTCTGGTTGGATATTAATTTTGATCCTCGGGCTGGATACGATTTTGATCATCTGGCTAGATCTTCTTCGATCTTCTGGCTAGATCTCCTTCATTTCGATTCTCTGGCTGAATCTATTTCCTTTGATTCTCTGGATGAATCTACTTTGATCTTCTGGCTAGATCTGAATTGTTGCGATTTTCGATCTTCTGGCTAGATCTTCTTTGTTTCGATTCTCTGGCTGAATCTACTTCGATCTTCTGGGTAGATCTGGATTGTTTTGATGATAAATTCCCATCATTAGGATCCCGCATCTGAGGCATGCGCTGGTTGACCCTCTTTTGAAATCTACACCCAACCTTCATATTAGATATGCAGCTTCGAGAATATTCCACTTTTGGGCTTCGTACATATTCTTCGGGCTAGAACATGTTGTAAGGACTCCTCAATTAGACTTGGGCTTGCTGGGGAAATAAAGCTTGTAGGCGACTTCACTGGGGAATCTTCAAATTGAGTCTTAGGCTGGCTTACTGGAACACGATTCTCAGGCTGAATCTTCGAAATGACCCTCAGGCTGGATCACTGGAACACGATTCTCAGGCTGAATCTTCAAAATGACCCTCAGGCTGGATCACTAGAACACGATTCTCAGGCTGAATCTTCAAAATGAACCTCAGGCTGGATCACTGGAACACGATTCTCAGGCTGAATCTTCAAAACGACCCTCAGGCTGGATCACTCACACTTGATCCTCTGGCTGGATCTCATGACCTTGGTTGTAAAGTAATTCTTCAGTCTGCTTGGAAGAACCTCTTTATCAGCTTATGTGTATGCTTGATATGATATGCATGCAAATGCAAATGTTATGCATGGTGTAAAAAGAAATCTGCTTGGGGAAGCAAACTCCGGTAGGGAACAGATCGCTGTATCAATCCTTGAATGCTCTGTGGGGAATGATCCGTCTGCCGGGACCAATGAGCCACCAAAAATAAATTGGCTGCTTGAAAAGTTGACCTTGCGGGGGGAGTATCAACTATGGAAACTTTGTTCGGCGAGGCTCTGTGAGGAGAGTCTGTGGGGAAAACACTTCCTGGGGAAATGTCGTAGGAAACGACCTTTGCTGGGGATATGAACTTGCTAATCGCCCTCAAGCTGGGGGTTAACAAATCTGTTAAAAATAATCTGCTAGGGAATGAGATGAACACTGGGAACACCACCCTCTCATCTGCTGGTTATGCAACCACTCCGTTGTTGCTAGGAAGATACAGTCTGACACTGTCAACTCCGCTGGGGATATATAGTCTGGATACTGTCAACTCTGCTGGGGAACATGCTCTGCTGAGGAGAGACTTTGTCAACCGCTTGGGGATGAGGATCCATGACTTGGCATCCGGTTCCTGTGACCTGCAACCAAAAATACACGTATGCCTCGGGGGAATTACTCGGTTTGAATTCACCGTCCGGGATTAAGCACATTAAAAGCAATTTTAAATGTTTTCCTGTGTAAATCATCTGCAAAAGCCACCATTATGTTCATATGCAATATGGTTTATCAAAAATTCGGACATTTTTGCAAACAAACTGATAAATGAAAAATAAAGAGGCTCTTTAACTGAATTATTCGACTCTTACTGGGGAGAAAATTTGTGCCAGGACTAGGCGAGGGTATCAGGAAGCTAATCCCTGAAAAGAGGTGATCGCTATAAAAAGAGAACTATCCTAATGGCAATGGGGATACGGGGTCCCACCGAGTTTCGACTCTGCTATGGCTCGTATGTCCTCAAGACGCTCTGCTCATCTTGCTTTCTGAAGTGGATGATTAGTCGATCTTTAACCTTCGAAGATTGCCGAATTGAATGAAACGGTGATATAACACTGATGAACTCAGATCACAGTCATTCGCTTATTCCCTAACTTTTGCCTGGATCGCCCCCTTTTCGGGTTTTCAATCCACCGGGATACCCATTTTTGCCTGAGCCGCCCTTTTGGGTTTTCGACTCACCGGGTGTACTCTTTTTTTATATCCCCAATTTTTGCCCGAACCTCTTTATTCTTTTTTTTTGGTTCGTCGGGATGCCCTTTTTTGCCTGGACTATTCTTTTTATCGTCCAGCGGGTCTATTTTATGCGAAGTATTTTTTTTAACTGCGTCTGAGTTAATAGGGGATGGGAATCGTTCGCCATCCATGGTTGTTAGCATCAAAGCTCCGCCATAGAAAATCCTTTTAACCACGTACGGACCCTCATAGTTCGGTGTCCATTTGCCCCTGTGATCTGTGTTGGGAGGAAGAAATCTTTTGAGTACCAATTCACCGACTTGATACCCCCGAGGGCGCACTTTCTGACCAAATGCTTTCTTCATTCGTCTCTGACCAAGATACGTCAATTCTGGGTACGTAGTTCCAGCATAGCACCTTAATCATCGAAGACAAGGTAAGCAAAGCATCAGCAAATTGGTTTTCTTCAAAAGAAAGTCAACAATCTTCTCGTGTAGTCTCTGTAAGGATCCAGATGAGGTTGAGGTGTATACCATATCCCGTTGGTTTGATCGATGACCAAAGGTGAATCCCCGTATACATCCAGGGTTTTAATCTGTATATTGACGGCTTCCTCAAGTCTTAGGATACAAGCTTCGTATTCGGCTTCATTGTTGGTGCAGGGAAAAGTTATTCTGGCACCAAATGGCATATGAACCCCCTTCCGGTGTGATAAACACTACACCAACTCCGCGACCATTGACGTGGACCGCCCCATCAAACATCATAACCCATTTGGATTCAGGGTCAGGCCCCTCCTCCGGGAGTGGTTCCTCTCAATCTTTCGATTTGAGAAACATGATGTCCTCATTAGGAAAGTCAAACCTCATAGGTTGGTAATCATCAATCGGTTGCTCTGCAAGATAGTCTGACAAGACACTTCCCTTGATGGCTTTTTGTGAAGTGTATTGGATGTCATACTCTTTCAGTATCATTTGTCACCTAGTAACCTTTCCGGTAAGTGCTGGTTTTTCAAAAATATACTTGACTGGATCCATTTTTGATATCAATAGAGTCGTGTGAGTCAACATATACTGTCTTAGTCGGCGAGCAGCCCATGCCAAAGCGCGACAAGTTTTCTTGAGCAATGAGTATCTTTGTTCACAGTCGGTAAACTTTTGCTAAGGTAGTATATTGCATGCTCTTTTCGACCTGACTCGTCATGCTGACCGAGCACACAACCCATTGACCTTTCTAACACAATCAAGTACATGATCAACGGTATTTCCTCTCGGCCTGTAGACTTGCCCCGATCTTGATCTCTTTCTTGTCGTCTGTGGTACTGATGTTGACGGTCTCAATCACCTCCTGATAAGGTGTAATAGCTCGGTCCTCCTGTTTCAACAATCTGGCTAACCCTTCAGGCAATTCACAATCTTCCTCAACCCCTTCTTCGGCTTAATAGATAGGATTGTCGAAGTCATACATGGCCATAGCAGTGTCGTTAGTAGTGAGATCCGGGTGGTCCGCTCTGCATGATGGAGGATCATGCTTTACCTTAGAATGAGAGATTTTTTTTTTGGAAAGAAAGAAAAAACGAAAAAAGAAACATTGCCATTTTTTTTTTGTAAAAGCAAAAAAAATTGAAAGAAAGAGAACACAAAATTGTTTGCAAAAGCCGTCCTTTATTGATGATAAAAATAATTGCGAAATGTAACTAAATGGATGGCCCTACAAATGAGTCGTTACACCTTGGGCAAAGTGTAAGACTTTATTATGCATGTAATAAAGGAAAACAATAAAAATCACTCTTTCAGTAGAGTAAACCGGATGACTTTTTCAGATGACCAATTGTTGAGCTTTTCTCCCGGGACACACGGGCGAATCCAGCTATCTAAGTCACAGTCGCTGTCAGCCTTGTCTTCATCTGCAGCATTGACGATGTGGGGAGAAACCAAACCCCCGCTGGAGAGAGTACCGGTTTCATTCTTCTGAGATCCCGGAGCATACCCCAATCCAAACTTGTCTTCTTTGATGACTGGCTCCACAAATTTGCCCCAACCTTGGGCATTACCAGTTTTAACCACTTCGACAGCTTGCTTGTATGAAGAGATAGAAGTTCCGACCTTCTCAAACTCAGGTGAAAAGATAGCTTCGGGCGCGACCTCATTGATGTTTATGGCTTCGAAGCCCTGACACAGCATCTCGTGCATCTCACCGTCCATCTCTACATACTTAAATGTAGACAGGTGGCTAACAAAAATATTCTCTTCACCACAGACAGTGACGACCTGACCTTCTAGTTCATATTTGAGCTTCTGGTGGAGGGTAGAAGTAACAGCACCGGCAACATGAATCCAAGGCCGACCTAGCAGACAGCTGTAGGCAGGCTGGATATCCATCACGTAAAAGGTGCTCTTGAACACCTGCGGTCCAATCTTAACTAGCAACTCAATTTCGCCAAAGACAGCTCTCTTAGAGCCATCAAAAGCCCTCACAAGTAAGTTACTTGGCCTCAGGATGGTGTCATCGCAATCCAACTTTGTTAAGGCTTTCTTTGGAAGAACATTCAGAGAAGAGCCTGTATCAACCAAAACATGGGAAAGCACCACCCCTTTGCACTCCATTGTGATATGCAAGGCTTTGTTGTGATTCCTGCCCTCAGATGTCAGGTCATTATCGGTGAAACCTAGCCCCCGGCTAGCGTTTACATTGGAAACTACCGACTCCAGCTGGTTAACAGTTATCTCTGGGGGAACATAAGCCATATTCAATACTTTCAACAAGGCTGCTCTGTGCGCCTCAGAGCATATCAATAGTGACAGAATGGAGATCTTTGAGGCTTTCTGATTTAGCTGGTCGACTACCTTGTAGTCACTTTTCTTGATAATCCTCATAAACTCATCCACTTCCTTCTCGAATGCAACTCGTGATGAACTTTCGATGTTCACCGCTGCTGGTTCTGTACTTTCTGGGAAATATATTGTTGTCGGAGCGAGTCTCTCGGGAACATATATTTCTTCAGGAGTGAAATAAAACGTCACCGTCGATACATCATTCTTCACTGGACGGGCCTGATCGAACTGAAGACAACCTTCATCTATCAGTTGCTGAATACCCCTTCTCAAACTGTCACATCCGTTTTCGGCAGCTTGACAATTTCTGCATTCTTCCCCACAGCCCGGGAAAATTGGTCCTTTCAAAATTCGGTCTTTAACCACCGATAGCAAAGTCTTCACCTTAGTCACATCAGAAACCAAATTCAAAGTTTCCCCACTATCAACAACATTAATCCTCTGCCCGCCATGAGCCGGCATCGGGTTCTGGATAACATTAGGCACCGGAGCAAAATTGATAGCCTGGGCATCTCTCAAATCTTGTACCTTTAACTGGAGAGCCTTGCAATTATCTGTAGTATGGCCAGGTGCGTTGGAGTGAAAAGCACATCTGGCATTGACATCATAACCTCTAGGCCAATTATTGGGATCGATTGGTGGGGCCAGAGTTCTCAATGTAACCAGATTCATGTCAATCAGCTTGGGAAGTAATACTGAATAAGGCATTGGGATTGGCTCGATGACCCGGTCCGTCTGCCTTGGACTTTGTTGATAGTGTCTCTGCTGACCCGGATTACCTCCTTGTTGTTGATTGTTGTACCTGGGTTGTTGTTGCGGATGATATTGCGGTTGAGGAACAGGTGTTGGAATAGTGACTGCGGCCACTTGATCTTGATAATAATTAGGGCGTCCTCTACCCCTGCCTCTGTCGGCATACACAATGCTTGCCTCACCTTCTTTTCTTCGCTAACCGTTACCAGCAAACGGTCTCTTGGGACCTGATGAGTTGGAAGCACTATTGTCTTGAATTCGGCCCATCTTCAACAGACTCTCGATTCTTTCTCCAGCAATTACTATCTCTGCAAAGCTGATTGACGGGCAAGCAGCCAATCTCTCAATATAATTGCCTTGAAGAGTGTTCATGAACATGTCCGCCATCTCCCTTTCAGACATAGGGGGTTGGACGGACGCAGCAATCTGTCTCCAACGCTGAGCATACTCTCTAAAGGTTTCCTTGGCAGTCTGAGACATACCTTGCAACAAGGTCCGATTTGGAGCCATGTCTAAGTTGTATTGATATTGCTTGACAAAAGCCTCTGCCAAGTCTTTCCAGCTCTTGATGGTAGTACGAGACAAATGAGAATACCATTCACGAGAAGCTCCAGTTAGGCTGTCTTCAAAATAGTACATCCACAGCTTTTCATCTTCCGTGTGAGCTCCCAACCTTCCCAGATAAGACTGGAGATGAGTGCGTGGGCAAGAAGCCCCGTTGTATTTCTCAAAAGTAGGGGGTTTGAACTTGTGAGGAATCCTTACTCCCTGAACCAGACCAAGATTTGTGACATCAAAGCCTAAGGAATTTTGAGACTCCAAAGATTTGAGCTTCTCAGCAAGCTCATCCATACGGCGAGTGGTCTCGAGGGCCTCGTCGTGCAAAGAAAATTGATCATACTGATAATCTTCAGTAACGGGGCGCCCGTTAATCCGAATTCCTTGATTCACATTGTACCTTCCGCCAATACCATTTCCAACATTCTCTATGTTGCCAACATTACCCGGGTTTCCATCAGCATTTGCGCTAGCCGCGTTACCAGTGTTCACAGGGTTATCAGCGTTCCCAGGGTTACCAGGGTTTCCCTCAGCATTTGGTAGCTCCACCTCCGGATTGGGTCTCGGTTGCTCAACCAATTCCCTCAGCTTTTCCTGGCCTTCTGCCATACCAGTCATCAATGTCATGAACTAATCCATCTTGTCACGCATATCAGCCAGCTCTTTCTGTACTTGGTCCATCGCTAGCTGTGGACGATTTTCCTTTGTCGGGTACCTGTGGACTCGCTTGGGACCAATAACTGCCTGATACAGGGAACAAACATTAGACACTGCGGTGACACCTGCAAAACAGACAAGGGTTAATATGCATGGTATGCGATGCACTGCTTGTTCAGTTTTAAGGCACCCCCGTTTTGAAAGGGAATACCCTGTAAATGAATAAGTATGAGATGTTGGATGCAAATATGCAGATAATGTTATGCAATTCAAAGGCATGTCAATCAGAATTGATGGATCCGCTTGAACATCTGTCAGGTTGCACTGCCTGGAGAGAAATTCACTGAGGAATATAATACAAGACCAAAACTCTGCTCCAGAAAACATGGTTGGTTGGAGGTTAAGGTTTCCTGAATTTAGCCTGCCCCTCACTGGTAGGTTCTAAGAACAGAAGTTCGTCAGCTTCAGCCCTTCAGTCGCGAATAATACATTTACCACTGAAGGTTAGGTATTATTACGGGACAAAAGACCTCCATTGACTCCCCTCAACAGGACATCCTAATAGCAAGTTCCCAGTCTCGGGATCCTCAGATTGAGCAGCGAGAATGCGCCCACCAGAGCTAACATAATCACGTCTCGGAGGAGAGGCCTCGACTGAGTTCTCGGGAAATGGTCACCAGAGTCGACGACTTCTAGAGGAACATCATGTCGTTACGGAACACCCGTAAGACATAATATATCCAAAAGAAACCTCGTCTGGGTGTGGTTCTTCACGAACGACTTAACATAGCAACACGCCACGCAAGCCTCATGATTATCCACTCTAAAACCTGTGTGTACACTCAAGCCTAGGTAATGGGCTTATCTCTCATAGAACACCCCATCCCAACAAACAAACAAACAGATACAACAGATACAACAGATGCATGCAAGCAGGTAAGCAAATAAATGTACAAAAGCATGAACACCCAATAAACAAGAAATCACACAAGCTAAGAGGGACTCGCTTAGGGAAGATGGACCAGCAAGAGGTCAACTTCTTTCAATCCCCAGTAGAGTCGCCAGCTGTCGCAACCTGAAAAATACAGTGCGCGAAAAAACAACCGGCGAAAGAAAATGACAGAAGAGTCGCCACCGTGCGTTATTCATCCCAAAGGAGGGAAAGGAAACGCTCGAAGTAAACCTGAAAAAGGAAAGGACAAGACGGGGTCTCGCAACCAAATCTTGGGTTCGGGAGTCGGTTATGCGAAGAGAAGGTATTAGCACCCCTACGCATCCGTAGTACTCTACGGGATCCACTTTTGTAGTTCTTGTCTAAAGGGTGTGAGTTTATCTTGTGCTGTTTACCAAAAACAAAAAAATGGTTAAATGAAAATGACTCGCGCGGATGTCGCATCCACTGCATACGTATCTCATCTGAATATGAGAATCAGAGTCTTCGTAGCTCAGCTGACCTATGGGTTGGGGGGATGTGTGCTCGCTAAGACATCGCGTCTTATACCTACGTATCTCATCTGGAATGAGAATCAGAGCAAGCCGTAGTTCGGCTAACTACGGGGTTATGGATTGGGTTTTGGACGAACGACGTCACTACGCAATCTGTAACACCCCGATAAAATATGATAATTATTTAATTTAAGTTTAATAGTATATTATGATGATAATATGAATGAGAGGGTATTATTTTTCAAAATAAAAGATAAACCATTCATATATATTATTATTAGTATATTTATTAATTTAATTAAATAATTGGAATATTTTTGGATTATTATTATTGGAATAATAAAGTTGGAATCAGAAAAGAGTCCCATTTGGTAAAAAGGGTTTTTCACGTGAAAAGAGAGAAGCGACTCAAAAGTGGAAAAAGGGCAGAAAGGAAGAGCAAGAGAAGAAGGGTTGAAGAAAGGAAAAGCTTGGAGTTGAAGGATTTGCCGGATTAACTCAGGTAAGGGGGGTTTATCGTCGTTTAATGGGTATTATGGGTTAACATGTAATGGGTAGTAATAAGCCATTGAATCGACTCTAATTTGGATGATGAATGTGGCAAATTGTGAATTTCTGGATGAATGAGATATGGGTCTATAATTGAAGAAAATTCGTAGGAATTAGATGTAATAAGGTTAGAAATTGTGGAATTGAATGAGTATGATCTGTGTTAGATAATATGAATGAATGCTGTGTAAAAATTGGACTGTGAAGGTTGGATTTGAGAAATCTCGTAGCAGAGAAAACCCATAGCAGATCTGGAATTTAGTTTCTGGTCATACGCGTATGACACTAGGCCATACGCGTATGAGATGGCATGGTACGCGTATGGGGTGAGGCCATACGCGTATGAATGAAGATGATGATGTTTTAAACGTGGTTTTGTCTCTGTTGGTACGCGTATGGGAGAAGTGGTACGCGTAGCATACGCGTATGAGACAGGCCATACGCGTATGGGCTTGGCTAGGAATTGTGCCATACGCGTATGGGCATGAGGCATACGCGTATAGGCAGAAGTTTGATTTCTTTTGAGCTGTTGTTGTGCAGTTTTGGTCGTTTCAGTTGAGTGATGTAATTTAGCTGATGTATGATATAGTAGGGATCATTCCCCGTTGTTTTGGGCAGTACAGGTATTAGTAGAGTGTGCTAATACTGTGATTTATTATTTGGCATGATATGCTATGATTCTGTGATATATATGCTGATGATGTATGATGGTATGCATAATGCTGTGAATATATCTATTATGTATGCGATTGTGGATGGACTGTTTATGGCTTAGAGTGTGAGCATATGTTCATTGTGGATTGTTGTTGATGTTTGCATGCTAGGTGATTTAGCGTGCATAGCATGGCCTTTATGGTGGTAGCTAATTCCCATGGTGAGGAATTAGTGAGTGAGTCACTAGGTCTCAAATGAGTGGGACTAGTGAGCTTGGTAGCCGTATCTGGGTTTGATCGGTGAGGTTGAACTATGTGTTCACGAATAGTCGGTACCGCATGCATGGAGTCTGATTTCATAATGTATGTATGGCGTATAATATGAATGGATGTATTCCAATATTATACGTGTGTTTTGTGTTTGTGTGGAGTATGATTATGAGTTGATGTTGCCGTTGCTGAATGTGTGATATAATTAGGGTGATGAAATGTGTTAATTTACTTAGCATTACATGATATTTTATAATGCTTATTATATCGATTGAGGAACTCACCCTTACAACTATTTTTCAGGTAACGAGCAGTGATTGAGTAGAAGCTAGTGCTTGGAGTCTAGTGTAGTTCCTTAGTGAGTCATGCTCTGGTATATGTAACATCGGGACGGGATGTTTTACTTGTTTTCATTTTTGGTTGTTGAACAACTTTACATGTAATGTGTTACATGGTTTGCATGTTGTTAGAATTCTATCCGCTGCGTATTGTGCAATGTTTTATTTTGATTAATAAATGAGCATGACAAGAATATTTTGGTGAATGGTGTGAAGTGTTAAGTGTGACACCCTGAAATTGCATATCTACTCTGATTTATATTTTATGTTTAATTAATTATTGGGGTATTTTAGAAGGGTGTTACATTAGTGGTATCAGAGCATAGTCGGTCTAGTCGAGTCGTAATTATTTTGTTTCCCTGTACATGATAGGTGTTGTGTAACCCTATCAGTACTTATTGTTTAGCTTGTTGGGTTTTCATAATAGAGATGGCTGGAAGAGGTAGAGACGATTCTGCGATTGTTGAGGCTCTGGGTATGCTAGCTGGAGTACTTGGAGGGAATCCGAATGTTGTGGGACTGGGAGATGCTCGTCAACTGAGTGAGTTCCAGAGGAACAATCCTCCAATGTTCAAGGGAGCATACGATCCAGATGGTGCTCAGAAGTGGTTGAAGGAGATCGAGAGGATCTTCCGAGTGACTGAGTGTGCCGATAAACAGAAGGTCAGGTTCGGTACGCATATGCTGTCAGAGGAAGCAGATGATTGGTGGGTTGCTGCCCGCACTGAGTTGGAAGCTGCTGGGAGTGCTGAGATCACTTGGGCGGTGTTCAGAGAGAGATTCCTGAGGAAGTACTTTCCAGAGGATGTCAGAGGAAAGAAAGAGATAGAGTTCTTAGAATTGAAGCAGGGCAACCGGTCTGTTACTGAGTATGCTGCTAAGTTCACAGAGCTGTCGAAGTATTACACTCCCTATGATGAGGCTACTGGGGAATTTTCAAAATGTGTGAAGTCTGAGAACGGGTTACGTCCCGAGATCAAGCAGGCTATTGGGTATCAGCGGATTAGAGTGTTTTCTGACTTGGTTGACTATTGCAGGATTTTTGAACAGGATACCAAGGCCAGAGTGGAGAGCTATCAGCAAAGGGTTGATAGGAAAGGCAAGAATCAAAATGATCGTGGGAAACCGTATGCAGCTGGCAAAGGTTTCCAGAGACAGAATGGGATGAAGAGACCTAGTGGGGGAGACTCCAGTGCCCCTGCTAAGTGTTACAGATGTGGTCAGGCTGGACATCGTATCCATGAGTGTATCAGTACTGAGAAGAAGTGTTTTAAGTGTGGCAAAGGTGGTCACTTGGCTGCAGAGTGCCGGTTGAAGACTATGACTTGTTTCAACTGTGGAGAGGTGGGTCATATCAGTCCACAGTGTCCTAAGCCTAAGAAAGAGAACCAGTCGGGAGGCAAGGTCTTTGCTTTATCGGGTTCTGAGACTTCTACAGATGATCGTTTGATCAGAGGTACGTGTTATATTAATGGCTTTCCTCTTGTAGCTATTATTGACACAGGTGCGACTCATTCCTTTATATCTTTGGATTGTGCTGTGAAACTTAAATTAGAGATATCTGAGATGCATGGGAGTATGGTGATCGATACTCCTGCGAAGGGTTCAGTGACTACTACTTCAGTTTGTTTGAATTGTCCTTTGAGTATTTTTGGTAGAGACTTTGGGATGGACCTCGTGTGTCTTCCACTAGTGCAGATTGATGTTATCCTGGGTATGAACTGGTTGGTGTTTAACCAAGTTTATATCAACTATTTTGATAAGACGGTGATCTTTCCTGAGATTGAGGAAGGAAAGAGTTTGTTTCTATCAGCAAGACAGGTGAATGAGGCAGTAGCAGATGGGGCAGAGTTGTTTATGCTGTTAGCGACTTTGGAGGCTAAAGATAAACTGGTGATTTGCGATCTAGCCGTGGTGTGTGATTTTCTTGATGTGTTTCCTGAAGAAGTGAATGAATTACCGCCAGAGCGTGAAGTTGAGTTCTCGATTGATTTGGTACCTGGTACTAGGCCGATATCGATGGCTCCGTACCGTATGTCTGCTGTTGAGTTAACTGAATTGAAGAGTCAGCTGGAAGATCTGTTGGATAAGAAATTTATTCGTCCGAGTGTGTCACCGTGGGGCGCACCAGTGTTATTGGTTAAGAAGAAAGAAGGTACTATGAGGTTGTGTGTGGACTACAAGCAACTGAATAAAGTGACGATCAAGAATCGGTATCCTTTGCCGAGGATTGATGATTTGATGGATCAGTTGGTTGGTGCGAGTGTGTTCAGCAAAATAGATTTGAGATCGGGGTATCATCAGATACGTGTGAAAACTGAGGATATTCAGAAGACTGCTTTCAGAACAAGGTATGGTCATTATGAGTATTCTGTAATGCCTTTTGGTGTGACTAATGCGCCTGGGGTATTTATGGAGTATATGAATAGGATTTTCCATCCATACCTAGACAAGTTTGTTGTGGTGTTTATTGACGATGTTTTGGTGTATTCGAAATCTGAAGAAGAACATGCTGAACATTTGAGAGTGGTTTTAGGGGTTCTACGAGAAAAGAAGTTATTTGCTAAACTGTCCAAGTGTGAGTTTTGGTTAGAAGAGGTTAGTTTTCTTGGTCATGTGGTTTCAAGAGGTGGTGTTGCTGTTGATCCTTCTAAGATAGAAGCGGTATCTAAGTGGGAAGCTCCGAAGTCAGTTTCTGAGATAAGGAGTTTTCTTGGACTTGCAGGTTATTATAGGAAATTCATTGAGGGATTTTCTAAGTTGGCGTTACCGTTGACAATGTTGACTAGAAAGGGGCAAGCGTTTGTTTGGGACTCAAAATGTGAAGAAGGTTTCCAAGAGTTAAAGAGAAGGTTAACTACTGCTCCTATTCTGATATTACCAAGTCCGTCGGAACCATTTGAGGTTTACTGTGATGCTTCATTGTTGGGTTTGGGTGGTGTTTTGATGCAGAATAAGCAGGTTGTAGCTTATGCTTCGAGACAACTGAAGGTTCATGAGAGGAACTATCCGACACACGATTTAGAGTTGGCAGCTGTGGTATTTGTTCTGAAGTTATGGAGGCATTACTTGTACGGGTCAAGATTTGAGGTTTTCAGTGACCATAAAAGATTAAAGTATTTGTTTGATCAGAAAGAGCTGAATATGAGATAGAGGAGATGGTTAGAGTTTCTGAAGGATTATGACTTTCGTTTGAATTACCATCCGGGTAAAGCAAACGTAGTAGCTGATGCATTGAGTCGGAAATCATTGCATATGTCTATGTTAATGGTTAAGGAATTGGATTTAATTGAGCAGTTTAGAGACTTGAGTCTGGTGTGTGAGAGTACTCACAATAGTGTTAAATTGGGAATGTTGAAGTTAACGAGTGGTATTCTGGATGAGATTAGAGAGGGTCAGAAATCCGATGTGCTTTTGGTTGATAAGTTGACTCTAGTGAATCAAGGTCAAGGTGGTGAATTCAAAGTTGATAAGAATGGTGTTTTGAAATTTGGTAATCGGGTGTGTATTCCGGATGTTACCGAACTTAAGAAGAGTATTCTTGAGGAAGGACATCGTAGTGGCCTGAGTATTTATCCTGGGGCTACGAAGATGTATCATGATTTGAAAAAGTTATTTTGGTGGCCGGGAATGAAAAGAGAAATTGCGAGTTTTGTTTATTCTTGTTTGACTTGTCAGAAGTCAAAGATTGAGCATCAGAAGCCGTCTGGGCTAATGCAACCGTTGGCTATTCCAGAGTGGAAGTGGGATAGTATCAGTATGGATTTTGTTTCTGGTTTACCGAGGACAATTAAGAATTTTGAAGCTATTTGGGTGATTGTTGACAGATTGACAAAATCGGCTCATTTCATTCCGATCAGAATGGATTATCCATTAGAGAGATTAGCTGAGTTGTATATTGAGAAAATTGTAAGTTTGCATGGTATTCCGTCGAGTATTGTTTCGGATAGAGATCCTAGATTTACATCGAAGTTTTGGGAAGGTTTGCAAAGGGCTTTGGGAACTAAGCTGAGATTGAGTTCTGCATATCATCCGCAGACTGATGGTCAGACTGAGAGGACGATTCAGTCACTGGAGGATCTTTTGAGGGCTTGTGTTTTGGAAAAGGGAGGTGCTTGGGATTGTTATTTACCTTTGATTGAGTTTACCTACAACAATAGTTTTCATTCGAGCATTGGTATGGCACCGTTTGAAGCTTTGTATGGTAGGAGATGTCGGACACCTTTATGTTGGTATGAGTCCGGTGAGAGTGTTGTGGTTGGACCGGAGATTGTTCAACAAACTACGGAAAAGATTAAGATGATTCAGGAGAAGATGAGGATTGCTCAGAGTCGTCAGAAGAGTTATCACGACAAGAGGAGGAAGTCACTTGAGTTTCAAGAGGGAGATCATGTGTTTCTTCGTGTTACTCCGATAACTGGGGTTGGTCGAGCTTTGAAGTCGAAGAAGTTGACACCTCGATTTATTGGTCCTTATCAGATTTTGGAGAGGATAGGGGAGGTAGCCTATCGTATCGCTTTACCGCCGTCACTTGCGAATTTGCATGAGGTTTTTCATGTGTCTCAGTTGAGGAGATACATTCCTGATCCGTCGCATGTGGTCCAAGTAGATGATGTACAGGTGAGAGATAACCTGACTGTTGAAACATCACCTATGAAGATCGAGGATCGAGAGTTGAAGCAGTTGCGGGGTAAAGAGATTGCTTTGGTAAAGGTAGCTTGGGGAGGACCAGCAGGTGGCAATGTGACTTGGGAACTTGAGAGTCAGATGAAGGAGTCTTATCCAAAGTTATTCGCTTGAGGTATGTTTTCGAGGACGAAAACTCTTTTAGTGGGGGAGAGTTGTAACACCCCGATAAAATATGATAATTATTTAATTTAAGTTTAATAGTATATTATGATGATAATATGAATGAGAGGGTATTATTTTTCAAAATAAAAGATAAACCATTCATATATATTATTATTAGTATATTTATTAATTTAATTAAATAATTGGAATATTTTTGGATTATTATTATTGGAATAATAAAGTTGGAATCAGAAAAGAGTCCCATTTGGTAAAAAGGGTTTTTCACGTGAAAAGAGAGAAGCGACTCAAAAGTGGAAAAAGGGCAGAAAGGAAGAGCAAGAGAAGAAGGGTTGAAGAAAGGAAAAGCTTGGAGTTGAAGGATTTGCCGGATTAACTCAGGTAAGGGGGGTTTATCGTCGTTTAATGGGTATTATGGGTTAACATGTAATGGGTAGTAATAAGCCATTGAATCGACTCTAATTTGGATGATGAATGTGGCAAATTGTGAATTTCTGGATGAATGAGATATGGGTCTATAATTGAAGAAAATTCGTAGGAATTAGATGTAATAAGGTTAGAAATTATTGAATTGAATGAGTATGATCTGTGTTAGATAATATGAATGAATGCTGTGTAAAAATTGGACTGTGAAGGTTGGATTTGAGAAATCTCGTAGCAGAGAAAACCCATAGCAGATCTGGAATTTAGTATCTGGTCATACGCGTATGACACTAGGCCATACGCGTATGAGATGGCATGGTACGCGTATGGGGTGAGGCCATACGCGTATGAATGAAGATGATGATGTTTTAAACGTGGTTTTGTCTCTGTTGGTACGCGTATGGGAGAAGTGGTACGCGTAGCATACGCGTATGAGACAGGCCATACGCGTATGGGCTTGGCTAGGAATTGTGCCATACGCGTATGGGCATGAGGCATACGCGTATGGGCAGAAGTTTGATTTCTTTTGAGCTGTTGTTGTGCAGTTTTGGTCGTTTCAGTTGAGTGATGTAATTTAGCTGATGTATGATATAGTAGGGATCATTCCCCGTTGTTTTGGGCAGTACAGGTATTAGTAGAGTGTGCTAATACTGTGATTTATTATTTGGCATGATATGATATGATTCTGTGATATATATGCTGATGATGTATGATGGTATGCATAATGCTGTGAATATATCTATTATGTATGCGATTGTGGATGGACTGTTTATGGCTTAGAGTGTGAGCATATGTCCATTGTGGATTGTTGTTGATGTTTGCATGCTAGGTGATTTAGCGTGCATAGCATGGCCTTTATGGTGGTAGCTAATTCCCATGGTGAGGAATTAGTGAGTGAGTCACTAGGTCTCAAATGAGTGGGACTAGTGAGCTTGGTAGCCGTATCTGGGTTTGATCGGTGAGGTTGAACTATGTGTTCACGAATAGTCGGTACCGCATGCATGGAGTCTCATTTCATAATGTATGTATGGCGTATAATATGAATGGATGTATTCCAATATTATACGTGTGTTTTGTGTTTGTGTGGAGTATGATTATGAGTTGATGTTGCCGTTGCTGAATGTGTGATATAATTAGGGTGATGAAATGTGTTAATTTACTTAGCATTACATGATATTTTATAATGCTTATTATATCGATTGAGGAACTCACCCTTACAACTATTTTTCAGGTAACGAGCAGTGATTGAGTAGAAGCTAGTGCTTGGAGTCTAGTGTAGTTCCTTAGTGAGTCATGCTCTGGTATATGTAACATCGGGACGGGATGTTTTACTTGTTTTCATTTTTGGTTGTTGAACAACTTTACATGTAATGTGTTACATGGTTTGCATGTTGTTAGAATTCTATCCGCTGCGTATTGTGCAATGTTTTATTTTGATTAATAAATGAGCATGACAAGAATATTTTGGTGAATGGTGTGAAGTGTTAAGTGTGACACCCTGAAATTGCATATCTACTCTGATTTATATTTTGTGTTTAATTAATTATTGGGGTATTTTAGAAGGGTGTTACACAATCTACCGGATGCTCGACCTTTGGAGACTTACTCACCTGTAGTAGAAGGAGTTAACGTGTTGCTTTGGGTTTTAGGGTTTGGGATGCTCAAGGGCAAAAGGCAGTCCTTGACGAAGGAACCGCGCTACCTGCAGGGATACGAACACATACAAAACAAACATGTATAAAGTAAATGTGCCAACAAGGGGCTCAGAAGTAAATAAACAAAAGAAAACAAATGCCTCCTATCGAGGTCTTCCAGCTAAGAAAGCGATAAAATGCGGAAAAGAGGTAAAAGTACCACACGGATAAAGATCCGAAGTAACAGCAATTAAAGGAGTAAGAAACCCAGGGATCTCCCAAGCTAATGCCATCAAAGAAAGGTGAGTCAGTACATGTAATCGGAATGAACCTCTCGGGGGTATCCCACAAATAAAGTGCGAAAACCACGCAAACCATCTCTGCAAGAGTCTGTGAGCCCTCACAAAAACTCAACAAAAGGGTTAGTGAAACACGATAAGCATTTTTTTCATGGATAACAGTATGGTTTCAGAAACCTCAAACCTTGTGGCATACATTTCAGAAATCATGTGATTAAACATTCAAGGCATAGGTTTCACCCATTCATGCATAATTAAACCCGTGGCCAAAAACATAATGAAATTCATCCATCATACCTCACACATTCAGATGATCCAAATTAAGAGCATAAAATTATGGGAATGAGGCAAACCTGATGGGAGAGACCGGTTGAAATCAAATGGCACGGCTGGGTTTGCAAGGCATTGTTAGGGTTTGCGTGAGATGAAAGTGTGTGAGTCAGATTGAATTTTTCAGAGCTGCCTGGGGGTTGATCTGAGTTCTCTGTCAGGTTTCTCTCCAGGTTTTGTCAAGGGTTTTGTTTCAAGGAAACCTCAGAGTATTTTGCTTCTCTTCCTTTTTCTGTCTGATCTCCCTCTTTTATAACCTGATTTTCATGGCTTTGTGGGCTCAAATGAGAGAGGTCCAAGTCCAAGTTTTTTCTATTATATTTTATTTATTTATTTTTTATTATTATTATTTTTATTTTATTTTTATTTTTTAAAAAGTTTCTTGGATCTAATTCTGATTGACATGATGAAATGCAATATGAAATGCTAAATGAATGCATGAACGAGGAGGGCAAATTTTGGGGTGTTACAAGTGGTTTGAGATCACCAGGCATACTTGAATTGTATATTATTGATTTTCTCATTTTTTTTACTAACCAAGAGCACAAAAATATGTCACTAACATCTTTTGTTTGTAGCTTGAGCAGTCACAAGATCTAAAAGCTTTTAGGTGATCCTTTGTGCAATGATATGGCCAAGAGAAGATGAAAGCAAGCATGGAAATGGTTACCAAAGCTCTCATCCATAAAATATGGCTCCCTAGTATATCAATTCATCATTTTGATCAAAGCAAATCAAAGGGTTTGAGGTTTGTTTCCCAAGGAAACCCTAATTCATCTGTGTACCAAATGTGCCTTGCTCATGAAGCAACCTCAGCCTATGGTCAAATACAATCAAGGGAAGTTCTTTAATTCATAATTTTAGGCATATTTGAACTTATTTGAGTGTCCTCAATCATCAATTCATCAAGATATGAGTTGTGGACTTGAGAAGTTGATCAGTCAATTCATCTGACTATTTTGAAATGCACTGAGACCTAACTTTTTATGTGTTGGTCAAATGAAGATGATCCCAAGAGAAACAATGTTCTTAAGGACAATATGAACAACTTTCATGTTCATCAAAATTTGATTTGAAGCTTGTAAAGTCATCTTCCATTCCAAGACATTATAGGTCATTTTGAATGAAACCCTAATTTTAGGTCAACTTCCCAAGAACATAACTCATTCATTTTTTATGATTTTAAGGTGGAACCAAATGCATTGGAAAGCTTATTGTTTCTAATTAAAATGTTATGTTGAGAAAATTTTCAAAATCTCAAAATAAATACATGTGATAATGCAAAACATTATAGGTCACTTTGGGCCAAATCCATTGAAATGGAAAAAAGTCCAACTTCAAGTGCCCATAACTTCTTCATCAAAAATCCAAATGATGCAAAATGTAAGTCCAAATTGATTTTATTAAAAATATATACAACTTTCATGTTGAAGGTTTTATCATTTGGACCTTGCATCATTGAGACAGAAGGGCTTGAACATTGGCCAAATTTGGAAACTTCACTTATGCATGTTTTGCACCTTACACTTTAAACTCAAAATTCACTAATTTCCAAGGCCCAATTGAAATTTTGATCAATATATCACTTGTTCCTTATGCAACAAGCTTTCTAACCATTACTCATGAGGTAGCATTTGGAGTCTGGAAGCACCATTTTCGAAGGCATGAAGCTTGAATGCATTTTGTGAAATTCAATTCAAATTGCCATGCATGAGCTGTTTACACTTCTTGTACACGTCCATTTGCAATTCACATGAGCTCAGCAGGTCATTCCAATACTCATTGGGCCTTCCACATGATCACACAATCCCATGCAAGGAGAAATCCATTCGCCATGCACACGAGTAAACTCATGCACTCAGCCATTTCCAGCTATAAATACATGTGCTATGCTTCATAATTAACCAACCTAACGGTGTCTGAAATGCTGCAAGAGTGAATCCTCAACCATACCAAAGGAACTAAGTTCATCTTTCTTCAAAAATTCAGATCTGAAATTCAATTGCATTTGCTTGAATTTTCAGATCTAAAGTTCCTAAACCTTCATCATTAAACACAATTCGGAAGCACTCTTACCAAACAGATCTTTACCTCTCAGCGTTTTCAATTCCTTGCGCAGCTCAAGAAATTGATATTTCATTTCGTCCATCTTCTCATAAACATCCTGACCCTCAGACGGCTCGGAATGATAGATGGTGTCCACTACGCGAGGCAAAGTGTGCACAACTAGAGGTGGCACGGACATGACCGGGCTAGATGTCGGCATGGAAGCAAAGGTAGGCGCAAAGCCTTCTGGCATAAAGTTGGGCGGCATTCCCCACGGGAATCCGGCAGGCAGGTTCGGCATGAAGTGGGCGGTAGCAACAGGCACAATAAAGGTAGCTACTTCTGAAATAACAGTCCTCGCGGGAGGAGTTGCAGGCATTGGACAAGCTTGCCTTTGAGCAGTAAGAACTGACTCCATCATGGCAGTCAGTCGGGTGATCTCGTCCTTTAGCTCTCTGTTCTCTTGCTCTAGATACTCCATAATTCTCATATGATTGGCCTTGGTATTGTACTGGTGAGTCAGCTTGGCTAAAGCACAGAAGAAACACCAATCAGACACCTGGCAAAAACCTGCTTATGCAAATGATGCATGAAATGCAATGCTTGATTATTTTTTCATTTCCAAGGAACTTACTATATCATTTGCAAATATATAATATTTAAATGGCAATTGCAATAATTTGATATGACCAAAAAAATCTCTTTTCATTTATATAAATTGGAAGGATTACCCTGAGTACAATTTTAGAACCAAAAATAAAAGATACAAGAGAAAAGGAGACTATTCAGCCTAAGGATCCCTAACAACAATGTCAGAAGATCTGGCTGAAGGCACATACTTCCTTCGAATGCGACGGATCTTAGTCTCAAAAGAAGCCTTCATCTGAGTCTTCTCGAGGACAAGCTGATCAATAATCTTCTTCCACGCAACGGAAGGTTGAGGCATGCTAGAAGATGAAACCTCTAGCTCTCTCTGCCTCTTTGTCACTCGGTCTTCAAGTAGCTCAATCATTGCATCTTTGTCTTTAGACTCCAATTGTAACTCCTAATGCTTTTTTCTCAAAGCACGGAAATGCTCTTCCCACATATCCTTCTCTTTCTTCATCTTGATGAGGGCATATTCCAACTCCTCTATATCTTGGTTAGGGAGAGTTAATGGCTCAAACACAACCATAGACATAGGTCTTTCACAAGGACCAAGCTCGGGTCTTCCTTTCCTATGCACATTATGCCAAGAATGCACAATCTTCTACTTCAAATTTTGGGGATCTTTATCCTCTTGATAGAAAAGACCTTCTAATAACATGTTATTTGGTTTGTCTCTCAAGGGGAACCCAAGTTGAAAACGAGCCAAAGCAGGGTTGTAGTTAATTCCTCCTTGTGTACCAATGAGAGGCACATTAGAAAATTCACCACAACTATCAATAATATCCAAACTGCTTAAAGATGGGCCATACCAAACTATATCATCATTAGTGAGAGACATAAGTCTCTGAGACCACCTTAGACATTGTTTGTTCTCCACAAAAGCAGGCGTTTGAGGCAAGTGCGAAATAAACCACTTGTACATAAGAGGAATGCAACAGACAATCGTTCCACCACCATTAGAATTCCTTAGATGCAAAGAGAAATACATATCACCCAACAAAGTAGGCGTAGGATTCCAAATCAAGAAAAGTCTAATGGCGTTAACATCAACAAAACCGTCATTGTTAGGGAACAAAGCTAATCCATAAATGATCAATACAGAGATAGCTTCGAAAGCGTCCATACTACCAGCTTGAGCGAAAGTAGTAGCTTCCTTGATGAGGAAAACAAATGGAAACCTAAATTATCCTCCTTTCTTCACCCAATGAGCCTCTATCTCAGACTTCTTCAATTGAAGAGCTTCAACAATTATACTAGATCGGGGAATCTCCTCCAATCCACTAAAAGGCACTCTACTAAAAACAGGTATCCCCAAAAGATGAGAATACTCTTCCAAGGTAGGTACAAGCTGGAAATCTGGGAAAGTGAAACAATGGTAGAGAGGATCATAGAACTGCACCAATACACTCATAAGTCCTTCAACTACATCAGCAGACAAGATAGACAGAAGCTTCCCATGACATTGTTTGAAGTCCAAGGGATCTAATACAAAAGATGCTAGCTTCCTTAACTCTTTCAAGTCGGGACATCTAAAACTGTACTTCTTAGAGTTCCTTCGTCCATAATCCATGGTCTGAAAATATTTGCAAATGATACCTTAGTTCCTTGAAATTTTCGTGTGATGAATGTTATGATGCACATGAATGCATGAATGCAACAATCACAAATAAGGGATCACACACAAGGCAAACAAAGGTCAAGGGATGAATCAAGTCATTGTCAAGATCAATCATCCATTTTGGTGGATTATTGTTTGCACCTTATCAACACCCAAGTTCCATTGATATTGACAAGACTTGATTGGATCAACTAAGAATCAAGGGTTTGTTGCAAGTCACGAGCACGGAGTCTGGGTAAGAACCATCCCAAAGGAGTGAACTAGGGATAAAAACCTGTAGATTATGTTCTAAAAAGTTCCCAAAGTATTAATTTCATCTATCGGATATTATAGGTTAAGATGATTGACTCATCGACCCATAATATTCTCATGAGAAACTCGTCTGAGTGTAGTATCGCATGACAACTGTTATCAAGTCTACACTTGAACAGCTTCCGTACTACGTCCTAAACAGGCCAAGATGGGTTAAATGTTCTAAGGTTCTCAGCTTCTCGGACCCAATTAGAAATAGAAATGACTAACCACAAATACTTGTGTGACATTTCCAAATCCAAAGGAGTCTCCACTAAGCAGATGGATCTCAAGCCAACTTGTTAAAGACTACTCCACACAAGTCGAACATGACTATACCATCCTCCTATCTTAATTGCACTCAAGTTCGGGTTAGAACTTATCTCACCACTCAGAGATCACCAAGCACAATAAGCAAATTATATCACACATACATATATACAAACATCTTATATATACAAATATATTCACATAAAAAGTAGGCTAAACCCACTAGAGACTACTCCCTAACAGAGTCGCCACTTAATTTCTGTAGCGGGAAATTCATGATCATCAAGTTATTGACAAGCTAGAGATCAGTTAACAAGAGTCGCCACCGCGCTTTTATTGTTTCCAAGGGAAAAGGAAAAAAGTACGAACAAAACCCAAATAGTAAGAAGTTTTCAAATAAAAACTAATAAAAGTCAGAGATCACAGGTAAGGGGGTTGGTTATATAGAGGGAAGGTGTCAGCACCCAAAGTGTCCTAGGTACTCCTAGGGAGCCCTTTTTGTGTGCATATGTATTTTGTACAAAGTGATATTTATAAACAAATAGAATGGGGGGATGAAAAAAGAATTCATTGATTATATTTTTGTGTTTGACAAGACCTTCAAACTTGTGCCTACGTACCAACATAAAAATGAGGGATCAAAACCTCGTAGTTCGTGATACAAACTTCAAAATGGATGCATTGTTTTTAACAAAAATTAAGTTTGAAAGGCACAAAGGCCTAAATATGATTTGAATGAGTTAGTTCTTTTTGGCTTTTCTGAAAGTTTAAGTCAAGTATAGTTAAGTTTATTTACAAAGTTTGATTTAAGAAAATAAGTTTGAAAATCCAATGGCATAAGGCCAATGTTTCTACCTTTTTTTGCAAAAGTGGTCAAAGTTTTAAAAAAAAATAGTTCACACAAAGAAGATTTTGAAAAATGGAGGGAGAGATTTTGAAATTAAAGAAATGGGGAGAAGATGAAGAGACTACCCTATGCACAAAAATTTAAAAGTTTAGAGTTGAAAAGATCTGACCAAATGGGTAGCAATCCAATAGACAAGTATGTCAATAGAAACCCAGAATTCCCTTAGACTTTTAGAATCAAGCAACACGCAAATGCACAATTATATTATCTTGAAAATCAAGGCATCAAATAAAGATGGCCTCATCCAAGCTTATCCATTCCATGATCTTCTTCAGAAATAACCCATGTAACAGATGAATTCCACAAATCACAGGTTCAACATAACAGCTTCACAATGATTATGTTGCAGATGAATCTTAGAGAGATCTTCAAAGATGTATCAGATGAATTTTCAAATTGCAAGCATTTGGTTCTTCAACAAGTTGGTATTGGCCAAGTCCATTTGCATAGGGAAGTTGCCTAGATTCTAAGTCCATTTGGGCAAGATCAATCCAACAGTTCACTCAAAAGTTTTTTAGGGTTTTTGTGATTATTATGTACATTAATGGTCAAAGACTACACAAATAAACAAAGTAACACAAACAACATATATCACATAATATGGTCCAAATGGACAAAGTGAAAATTACATTAACATAAAAAATTAGAATGATATGTATAATGGAAAATGATATAAAGTGCTAAAAGTAAATTGCATTAAAGTAAAAGCTTGAAATTAAAAGTTAATAGTTAGTATGTTAGAGGTTAGTTTTGTTTTGCTTTTTATTTTCAAGACATTCTATGGAGAACACTCAACCCACTTATCACAAGCATGGATCCTTGAACTAAAACATCTTCCAAAGGAAGGAAAGAAGGGCAAGTTTCCATACAATACCATGAAAGAGGGGAGACTTACAATCTCACTAACTAGAATGTTTATGCCTTTAATGTCACAAATTTAGCGCTATGTTAAGCAATCGTAATTGGACTTATGTAGAAGTCACAACTATTTGAGGTCGGGCAATAGAATTTTATTGTTAATGCATGCTAGAGACATAGTATAATGGACTATGCTCATGAAACATATCACACACAAAAAGAATATGCAAAAGGTGTGGCCTAATCTCATCCATACTCATGTCAATTTTTCAATCAACTAGCATTAGGACTTTGAGATGTCATAGGCCAAATAAAATGAATGAATCAAGAAGAGGAATGAGATGAAGTGGGAAGGGGATGAATGAGATCACAAATTGGTCAAAGAAGGACTTTTACCAAATTAATATCATTCATTCATTTTGGGAGATGGAATGTACATTCCATCAATCCCCTAAATCCAATGATATTAACTTGACAAACTCAAATCAACCTTGACCAAGGCCCAACAACAATAAGCAAACTCAGACAAGTCAATACAAATGGCCAACAAAATTTAATTGGCATTTATTCAATTAAAAATAATAAAATACTGCATTTAAATCAAATATGTTTTGTCCAATTCCTAAAATCTCATCAAAACACCAAAGAAATGGCCATGAGATTTATCATAGGTCAAACAAGGTCAAAGGACCTTGGAGAAAAAAATTCATAATTTTTGGACTTTTAAACATATTTTTTAACAGTTAAAAACAAATGAAAAATTAATTAATTCATTAAAAATATTAATAATGATCCAAAAAATAATTTTAATTCAGAATATGAAAGAGAAAAATATTTGATTTTTTTTTGGTAAAAGTCCCATATTTTTTGGATCAATATTGAATTTAATATGAATTATTGAAGAAAATGCAATTAAAATAAAAATTTAGAAAATCTAAATTACGTGGACCATCAGATCTCCCTCATTAATTGAGGTGGCAGATCAGATGGTCCAAAGCGCGCATTCCACAATGGACCTTAGTCAGCGCGTTGAAAATGTGGTAATCAACACCAACGCTCAGGATTAAAACGTGGGAGAAGGATCATGTGGTTCAAAGCCTTACCAAGTCATCGCCGGAGCCAGAGCTCCGGTCATCTTCTCCGGTGGACCTCACTGGACTGGTCAACATGGACCATCACCAAAAAGAAAAACAAGGACATGATCTTAAAGAAAAAATGGCACTGAGCTCGAATCTATCCTCCATTCATTATAATTCCAAGTATATTGAGAGATATGTGGAATTGAAATTTGAGGTATGTAGCGGTGTATTCGTCACTTTATTTATTGATTAAACCAAAAGCAAAGCATACAAAGAAATCAAGTCGCCACCACACTTTTATTTATCCAAAGGAATGGCTAAAAAGCGAACAAAAGCCTAAGAAGTTTTACACATAGAAAACTAATGAAAAGATCAGAGATCGGGGTAAGGGGTAAATTACGCAATGGGAAGATGTTAGGCACCCAAAACGTCCTAGGTACTCCTAGGGAGCCTTTTTCAAACTTGTTGTACGAAACGTTATTTGTTTATGAAATATTTATTGTGCAAACATGGATTGAAGAGATGAGAAAAGAATGTACAAATTATTATTTTTGTGTTTGAACGGATGAACCCGTTGCCTACGTACCTTTCCATGGAAGGTAAGGATCAAAACGCCGTAGTTCGGCTAAAAGATTTCCAAAATATGAGTGGGTTCATTTTAAACAAAAGCCCTAAGGTCTTTCGTTATCCACGGGAGAAAACTCAACCTTATACAAACAACAAGTCCACCATGTGAGAAAAGCTTCAACTTGCTAGTGAGGGGTTAACCCTATAATAAGCAAGGAAGTCTTACAATTCAATGACTAAGGACAAAAGGTGAGATTAACATCAACCAACTAGGATAAATCAAACCTATGGCTAATGTATGCAAACTTATCAAGAATGAACAAAGCCACAAAACAATTGAATGAGTTGGATTAACCAATTAGGATTATTCACAAAAAGTGGTCAAAGTATGATTAGAATTCAATTCAGAAGAAGTATTATGAAAATGAAGTTTGAAAAATCAAAAGCTTAAGGCCTAGGTTTCTAATTTGAAAAATAGGTGAAAATGTTTGCACAATAGTTTTCAAGTTGGAGTTAACATGCAAAAATGGAGGTTTAAAGAAGCAAAAGGTGGGATGGGTGAGGGAGTGTAAAACTTCTTAGATGTTCACCTCTTGAGATCATATGTAGATGATCCAAGTGATTCCTTTGGAATAGGCAATGAGCAATAACAGATAAACAAAACAAATGGATATCGGATGCCAATCAATGGACTTACACCAATCTCACAAACAAAGATGGATACCGGATACCAATCAATGGATTTACTCCAATCTCCTAAAACAAACATGGATACCAGATGCCAATATATAGACTTATACCAATCTCCTAAAACAAAATGAAACAATGATACCAGATGCCAATCAATGGACTTATACTAGTCTCCAAAGAATGATCATAGGAAACAACTGCCAATAAATGGACTTACAATTGACTCCTCACATACAACAAACAAAACAAATGCAATAAGCAAATGGAAACAAGTTGCCAATAAATGGTCTTACACTCGACTCCTTCCACATCATAGGAAACAAAGGCCAATATATGGACTTACAATTGAATCCTCAATGGACAAACAAAGATGTCACAAAGATGTGAACAATGATCATGCAATTATGTACAATTAATGATGATAAATGCACAAAGGTACACATAAGCAAATATGCACAGATGAGTCAAGTAATCAGACAAACAAGTCAATTAGCACACACTATACACAAGCAATAAGGCTCAAGCAAGGTTAGACTTTACAGTCAACTGGAATGAGGTAGTTTGTGCTTTTAACCCTAACATTGAGAGTTAGGGTGAAGCAGATGAAATGGAAATGAGGGGTGTGCCTCATAGCTCTTATCCCTGGCCTGGGAGAGCTTTGAATAATAGAAAGTGTGGGAGTTCAAAAAGTAGGAACTCTTCTCCATAAGTGATTGACTCTATAAGATCTCGGGTTAATATCCATAATGCATCAACATGTTTTTTTAGCAAGGGGATGACACACTGAATAGCAGGAGATGGATTACACATCTCTTTTATCTGCCAATTGCCTCATAAGAGGACTTTTCCTGCTTGGCATAAAGATAAACAAACACAAGCATTGCCTCTTAAGGAGGACGTCAGACAGATGCCTGCCCACATAACAGGACAGGTCTTCCAGACTACATGAAGATTAGAGGTTATACCTAAGTGGTTAAGCAACCAAGCAAAAGCAAGTTCAAAGTGAACTTAAGCAACTAATGTACCTATGGAAACATCAAACAAATCAGTACAAAGTTCAGACAACTAAACAACAGTCAATAAGCAACAAACAATCCCAATGTACAAAAAGCATAAGCCAAAGGTCAAACTCAAATGAGTCAACATCAACCTATAAAACACACAAAGGTTCGAAATCAAAGATAAACATCAATGCTCAAGTGATGAAGCATCAACAACTATGGAACTTGGATGTTCAACCTGAAATCAAAGCTTTAAACATGAGAGGCAAACCACTAGGTCAAAGCCTAGGGTCAAAGATGGAGAAAAAATTCAAAACAGAAGCTGAAAATTAACATGAATCAACTTCAAACAAATCTTGAAACAATCCAAAAGGTCTCACATCAATATCATTAACCAAAAGTATTTCATGATCAATTGAAGTTCAAGGAAATTTTAAAGCTCAAATGTGACCAACCAGAATGAAAAATCTCAATTAAATCATAAATCAATCAAATAATTCCAAGAAAACTCATGTTCATTCACAACATCCGTAATATGCATCACACAAAAAATCAGGACAATTGGAGATCAATAGGCATGGCAAATATATCATATAAGATGAACAAGCAAAGGTGTGACACAAATTGTCACGCCTATCTTAACATGATCATAAAGCAGAAATGACACATGATAAAAATACCAAATCAACACCATAATTTCAAGCCATGAGTCTAGTTTCAACATGAAAAATTTCAGAGGCATTGGATAAAAGATGGGCATTACACAAATGATATGGCAAGGCAAGGTACAAAACGCATACATATTCCCATTCCCTAGCACAAAATAAAATCCAGCCAAGCACAATTTATGGAAAAATGATCAAAAAATAATAGACAAAATAAGGAATGCAATGCAAAAAACTTCATAATTTTTGGAGCAATTTTAAATTAGATATGAATTTTGAAAGATGAAGAAAAAATAAAAAATGCATGTGAAGCATGGATATGAAATACGAGGGAAATTGAAAAAATAAGCATGGCATTTGAATTAATGGAACCGCGGGGAATCGAACTGGGAAGCAATTCAAAATTGGCGCGCTGAAGGAATGAAACGCAGCCGTTTCATTAATTGACTTGGCCGGTCAATGCACATGTGGCCAAGTCAAAGCGCTACAGGCCAATCAAAACGCTGGCATGGCAACAACCTAGACCAATCACACGCTAACCCTAAACAAACACATGCAAGCGTTGGAAACTGAAATCCGCAGGTAAATGGGATGAACTGGCAACAAAATCCGCAACAAAGCTATGCGTTTCCCAGCTAAATTCGCAGGAAACCTGGAGTTGCTATGAACATGATGAAGATCTTCATCCATGGATTTCCAGAAAAATTCAACACATCCAGAATCAAAAAATGAGCATATCATTATGTAGATCTTCCATCACACAACAAGAATCCATAAACAATTCATCAATAAACACAAAGACGTGCATGGATCGAAGCAAAGAAGATTCAACATCAAAAATTTAAACAACCATATCTTACTCAAAACAGCATGGATTTGCACGATTCAAAGCTCAAACTACTTAGCATTAAGAGATCTACAACAATAGCATAATAATTTTGAGAAAGGAGAGAATCAATTCATGACCTCTTGAAGAGCAGCTCTGGAATTCGCGTGGTTCAAGGCCTTGCAGTGCTCAAAAGTTCTTATATAATACTTGTATGGATGATTGGAAGAGAAATTGCAGCTCAATTGCACACGATCTTGCCAAAATTTGGATTTGCCATGGTTGCTTCAAGCTTCACAAATGCTTCAAAACTACACCAATCCTCTTGCTTCCACGTGCAAAACTACTCAGAAACACTTCATAAACAAGGATCAAGCAATGGAAATGGATTGAATGTGAAGAAAATGCAAGAAATTTTTGAGAGAAACTTTGAGAGTTCTAGATCTAGATCTGAAATTATGAAGCCAATCCCAAAAACAGTTAGAGCTTTAGCTTATATATGCTCCACTAATCATGTTTAATTAAGCTTAAACCAAATGCAAATGGATTTAAATGAATTTGGAGGTGTAAGTGCAAATTGTGGTTTTCACCCTATGCATGAAAATGCATGGTGAACAGTGCACGGGATTGTGTTCAAATTCACTTCAAATTTCACCAATTTTGAAGATCAAATAATGCACCAATTTTGAATATTGAAATTTCCCTCCAAAAATTCAAGAATTTGCAAATGATTATGTGATGACAATTTGTGCAATGCAATGTATGTTTTGTAAACTAGACGTCAAAATGAGAATTTAGCAAAAAGAACCACTTGAATTGGAGCTTTGGTTGAGAAGTTATGCACATTTGAATCTTCAAGTACACTTTGCCATGTTTTGATCACATCTCCTTAACCACACATGAGAAATTGATGATCTTGGACTTTTTGGAAATGGTAGAGAAAGATCTACAACTTTCATGTTCAACAGTATTTTATTTGAAGCTTTCTTGATGATGTAATTTGAAGTTGAAGTTAGGTTAAAACCTTTCCATTTTTGGCAAGTTTGAATTATATGTCACTTTCTATTTTTGGAAAGTTTTGACCTGACTTTATTTTCTTCAATGTTGATGTTTTAAATGTCAAATGAGACTTGTTTGAACATGAATGAAGTATTTCTAATCACTTCCCACCTCCAAATCCAAAAGTTGACTTGGCAGTTGACTTTCTAGGCCTTCAAATGACCTGGCAATGTTCAGATGAAATTCAAGCCTCCACCACTTGGGATTTTCATTCAAAATGACATCATAGCTCATATGAACTCTTGTGAAGGATTGTGGGGTCCAAATTCTCAAGAATGGCCACCACCTATTGCTCAATGACTGCCTTTGACTGTCTTGACCTGTGATTGATTCATCTACAAGACAAATGTTAGATGACATATTTTTGTACTTTTGGTTAGTGATGAAAAGAAAAGCAATGATATACAAATGCAAAACATGCTTGGTGATCAAGAACCACTCTTAAAAAGATAACCAACCCACAGGGAAGGAGCCAAGATGCACAAGGATCCTTGAGGCAATGTGATGATATGATATGATGCCCTGAGGGATCTTAAGGACAAAATTGGGGTCTTACAGATGCCCCTATTTAAGGTCATTCTAACCGGAGAAGTGAAGTTTAGAAAGCTTCATCTCGACGCGGTAGAATGGGCTTAAATAACAGTAATGAGACAAATTTTGGTCCCTAAGAGACCTCATGATGCAAATGTATGCATGCAAAAGACAAACAAAACTCTGTGGGGAATATGGGTCCATAAAAGAAGAAAAGACGATCCATCGGAGTAATACACTCACCAGGAACAGAGACTCTAACAAGACTCTCATGGGGATAAGAAAAAGAATGAGTGAGCAGGACACGACTCTGAATTAGGGTAAACTGACGCTGCGTGAATAAGACACGACTGGACTGGAGACCTCACTGGGGAGCAAAGGACTCACACTGGGGAAAAGAAGAAAATTCCAAAGGGACAAATCCATTGGAAAGACGCAAGCTGACTCAAACTATCCACGAAGGAAACTTCGGATAAAATTCCGGATTCGGACCAAGGAAAAGATTCACAAAGAATCTCCCTGCCGGGGAAAATTGCATGTATTGGGGAAAACCAATACAGCAAAAGGGTAAAAACACAACAAGAAACTCCACTGGAGAAGGTCTAACAAAAAGACTCTCCTGAGGAAGCAACAAAGAATGAGGTGTTACCGGTATAAGGGTAACAAACTCAGGAAGAATGAATATCTAAGACCGGTATAAGGGTGAGAGATATCAATCAACCAAACATCTGAGAAAGACCTGAAAAAGGTACATCAACTCAGGAAAATCTGACTCCACAGGGGACCGAGGTCATAATAGGGAGCAGAAAGGAAGGAACACCAGGGATACCGGGTACTGGGTATATAATAGGTGACCGACCAAAACGTGAATTGGTATATATGCCAAAACACTCATCATCCGAAAGGAGGGCTTGAAAAAAAGCAAATCGACTTACAGGATGGACATTCGACTCCACAACGAGAAAACGAATCTTGCTCAGCTGGGGACACAAACCCAAAGAGCGCATGAGATATAATATCCATTACCGTCAGAACATGGATAGTATACTCGCATGAGATATATCATCTATTACCGTCAGAACGTAGACAATATACTCGCATGGGAGGAAACACCAGGGATACCGGTTACTGGGTATATAATAGGTGACCTATCGAAAACGTGGATTGGTATATATGCCAAAACACTCATCATCCGAAAGGATGGATATTCGATTCTGCAAAGAATACGAATCTAACTCTACTGGGGAAAATCAACAAAGGACTCCAACCAAAGAGTGAAAGAGATATATTATTCATTACCGTCAGAACGTGAATAATACACTCGAAAAGGAAGAGACACCAGAGATACCAGTTACAGGGTATATAATAGGTGGTAACAGGGTAAACGAAAGATAACTCACAGGGGATAAATTGCAAGCATCCGGCAATTATCCGGGGAACAAAGAATATTCGATTCTGCAAAGGGAACACAAATCTTACTCGACTGGGGAAACACAACGGGCTTTGACTGAAGAGTGCATGAGATATATTATCCATTACCGTCAGAACGTGGATAACATACTCGCATGGAAGATTATCCACAACCGGTTACTGGGTTAATAAAGGATAAATCGACCGAAAAGAAAGGCATCGGGATACCAAAACTAGGTATATAAAGATGACCAATCAAAGGGAGCAACAATCATTACCAAGCAAAAAGGGTAAATGAAAGACGACCCGCTGGGGATGAATTGCATAAACAACAATTATCCACAAGGGCTTGCTGGGCATACAATTGCTAGCAACCGGCAATTGTCCAGGAGCAAGGAAGGGAATATCAACATCGGATATTGAATGAAGATAACCACAAAGAGTAACCATCATCGGTTAGGATGAACAACAAGCTTAACTCTGCCAATGGTAGAAATTAGGGTTTACAACTACCGAATACGGGGTAGAAGAACAAAACTCTGGTTGAGGAAGCAAAAGGTTTACCACTACCGACTACTGGGTAGAAAACCAAAGACTCAGCTGGGGATAGGGTGAATAATCGCTGAATACTGAGTAATTATTCAACTTATTCCACAAAAAGGCGCAGACTCCGTTGGGGAGAAAAAAATCGCAACAACATAGGATTTACAACTATCGAATACGGGGTAGAAGACCACACAATCCACCATCAACCAGAATGAACCCAAGGGTTACCTCTGCTAGGGGATAAGAGATAGGACTTACAACTACCGAATACGGGGTAGTAGCCAAACTCTGATGAGGATAAAAAGTAGGGTTTACATCTACCGAATACTGGGTAGAAAACCAACAACTCCGCGTGGGGAATGAAGGAAATCACAAATCCACACGGGAACAAAAATAGGGTTTATAACAAACCACAAACTGCTGGAGAGCAGGAAAATAGGATTTACGACTACCGACTACTGGGTAGAAAACCATCGACTCTTGCTGAGGAATAAAAGGTATATAACCACAAATTCCGCCAAGAGGAAAGGAACATAGGACTTACAACTACCGGTATAAGGGTAGAGGCCCGAAAGATTCAGCTGGGGATAAGATGAACTGTTGCCGGTTACTGGGCAATTCATTCATTTATTCCACAGGGAAGCACAAGAAACAGTTGACAAATGCCAATTCAGGATCAATCCGAACAGACAGACTGAATCAAGACTCGTCCTAATGAGGATATAACTCAATAGAAAGCTCCATCCCAATATGTGTGTTGGGAGGAAACGAAAGAAACCGTCATCCACGAGGATATATCTCAGTGGGGAACTGCAGAAGGAAAGACAGACATTTTCTGCTTATGGGGTTGACTCTATATGGAGAGATTAAACACCTGACATCTGCTTGGGAAGATCTATTGGAGAGATCTACAACACCCATAGCAGGGAACAACAAACAAAAGATATATGGCAAAAATGCAACATGAATATCTGAATGTTTATGAATATGCATGAATATGCGGGATTTATGTTTGATGAATGCTGACAAAACAGACATATTTAACACAAACAGGCCCAGGAATCAAACACCCGGTACTACACTTCCAGAGGGAAGACCAAACTGGAAAGCCAATCTGCTGGAGATCTCCATGCTGAAAAGCAAAGATCTGCGGGGAGGCAAAAGAGGTCAGAGATATCACGAAACCAAAATCTTTGAGTGATGGATCAACAATCCACCCAACTGGGGAACAGAAGTCACAACAGGAAACAACGGCCACAAAGACAAATCTGTTGGGGAAAGGGAAATCCCGAGGTATCTGCAGGGGGATCCTCAGTATCAACTGGAAAACAAGAGTTCACTACACAGGCGAGAACTGCCACGAAAGCAACTCCAAATAACTCCGCTGGGGAACAACCCACAAAGGGAGAACAGATCATCCATGTAGAATCTAATTGCACAAGCAACTCTACTGGGCATACTGTCAGCCATTCCATTGGGGATAAACCCACTGAGGGAAAAATAGATCACACAAGTAGATTCTGCACACAAGCCACTCTACTAGGGATCAAAAGCATCAGGAAATCAACCAAATCTCTGGATGATAAATCACCAACCGACCCTACTGGGGAAAACATCTCCGGAGGGGATCCTGACTCTGTTGGGGACTCTGGGGAAATCACAGCTACAATCCACTATACCACAAATCTACTGGCGGCTTTACTGGGGAATCCACTGGGGAATTCACCGGGGATGAGGAGGAGAGCTGGGGATCAACCACCAAATGCTGAACCTTCCAAGAGAAAACCAACAACTGTTGAGGAGGAAAAAAACCACTGCTCTGCTGAAGGAGATAAGAGGTGAAAACCTCAACAAGCGCTCTGATGGGGAGGAATATAGCATAAAATGCAGTATATCACATCAACAAACTCCGCTAACGACTGTGCTGAGGAATATGGTAAAGTACCGGGGTGTCAACCCACCAACCACTGAATCTTCCAAAGGAAAACACCCATGCTGGGGGAGAGAATACTGTTGGAGAGGACTATGAAGTCTCAACAAACTCTCTTCTTGGGGGACAACCCCAACAAAAGCTCTGCTTGAGGAACAACCCCAACAACAAATCTGGAGAAAGAGGATACAACCAATGACAGGAATATGAACAAATGTCTTACCTGTTGGGAATCATGCCACCCTTGGGAGAGCACTGAGAGATTCTTAAGTATCCTTTCATCATTGTGAATGTTCACTTTGTTTTAAAACAACAATTTGGAAAAATTATTTGTTTAAAACAATGACATTTTATCAATTAAAACATGCAAAACATTTGTTGAATTGAAACAAATAAGAGTGCAAATAATTGGATAAAAAGCTCAAATTGATTTGATGGAATGGTAGCCTGCAAATGGCAAGACTCCATAGATCTGTACAAATTTGAAATCAGTGATATATATTGGAAGAGGGCTACATTGAACATAATGATCCTTTCTCTACCAATTCAAATTTCGATGTATTCGAAGCTTCAGTTGACGACGAATCGAGAATCTTTGACGAACAGACAGTTGTGGAACAGAAAGTCTTGTCAGGATGCAGTTACTTGCCAAATCCCTAATTTTTGCCTAGATTGCCCCAGGGTGAGGTATTCAATCTAGCGGGATGCAAATATTCTTTTTTTTTCAAGTCTCTAACTTTTTCCTGCATCGCCCTTGCGGGTTCTCCACCGAGACGCTCATTTTTGCCTAAGCCGCCCTTTCGGGTTTTCAACTTAGCGAGCTATTTTGTTTTTCATATACTTTTTTATTTTATTTTAGGCAAAGTATTTCTTGACTGCATCTGAATTCACAGGACGAGTGAAATCCTCCCCATCCATTGTTGTAAGCATCAAAGCACCACCTGAAAAGGCTCTCTTAACAACATATGGACCTTCGTAGTTTGGAGTCCACTTGCCCCTGGAATCGGGCGCGAAAGACAAGACTTTCTTGAGCACGAGGTCACCTTCTCGGAACACACGAGGCTTGACCTTCTTATCAAAAGCTTTCTTCATTCTCTGCTGATATAACTGACCATGACACATGGCAGTCAATCTCTTCTCTTCGATCAATTTCAACTGGTCGTAACGACTCTGAATCCATTCAGCATCAGTCAACTTGGCTTCCATCCAGACTCTCATTGATGGGATCTCCACCTCTACTGGGAGAACAACCTCCATGCCGTAAACAAGAGAAAAAGGGGTTGCCCCTGTTGAAGTGCGGACAGACGTACGATAACCATGCAAAGCAAATGGCAGCATCTCATGCCAATCTTTGTACGTAACTGTCATCTTCTGGATAATCTTCTTGATATTCTTATTAGCAGCTTCAACAGCCCCATTCATCTTTGGTCTGTAAGGAGAGGAATTATGGTGTGCAATCTTGAATTCGACGCACAACTCATCCATCACCTTATTATTCAGATTAGATCCATTATCAGTAATGATCTTATCTGGCACACCATAACGGCAAATCAGCTGATTCTTGATAAACTTCACAACCACCTGTCTGGTCACATTCGCATACGAAGCGACTTCAACCCATTTGGTGAAGTAATCAATTGCTACGAGAATAAACCTGTGTCCATTGGACGCCTTCGGCTCAATCATGTCGATCATGTCAATTCCCCACATAGAGAAAGGCCATGGTGACGAAATCACATTCAGAAGTGTCGGAGGAATATGAATCTTATCCGCATAAATCTGACACTTGTGGCATCTCTTCACATGATTGCAGCAATCAGACTCCATTGTCAACCAATAGTAGCCTGCTCTCAACATCTTTCTAGCCATGGCATGTCCATTGGAATGAGTACCAAATGAACCCTCATGGACCTCAGTCATCAACAGGTTTGCTTCGTGTCTATCCACGCATCTGAGCAAAACCATGTCAAAATTTCTCTTATACAACACTTCACCACTGAGGTAGAAACTGCCTGACAACCTTCTCAGAGTTTTCCTATCTTTCACTGATGCCCCAGGCGGGTAGACCTGGTTCTGGAGGAAATTCTTGATATCAAAATACCAAGGCTTGTCATCATTCACTTCTTCAACTGCAAATACGTGAGCTGGTCTATCCAAGCGCATCACGGCAATATTGGGAACTTCATTCCAATACTTGACTACAATCATTGAAGCAAGCGCATCTGCCATCCGATTATCCTCTCGAGGAATATGATGAAAATCAACTTCTGTAAAGAACGTTGAAATCCTTCTCGCATAATCTCTGTACGGGATGAGACCAGGCTGATTCGTTTCCCATTCACCCTTGATCTGATTAACAACCAGGGCCGAATCACCATAAACATCAAGATGCTTGATTCTCAAATCAATGCATTCTTCCAATCCCATAATACAGGCTTCATACTCAGCCATATTATTCGTGCATTTGAAAGTTAGCCTTGCTGTAAACGGAATATGCGTGCCATGAGGAGTAGTGATTACTGCCCCAATACCATTTCCGTACTGATTCACAGCGCCATCAAACACCATCGTCCATCTGGAACCAGGTTCTGGACCTTCATCAAGTGTAGGCTCATCACAATCTTTCATTTTCAAATACAGAATCTCCTCATCTGGGAAGTCATACTGAACAGACTGATGATCTTCAATCGGCTGGTGTGCTAAATGGTTAGCCAAGATACTACCTTTAATAGCTTTCTGAGCTCGATACTCGATATCATACTCAGACAACAACATCTGCCAACGGGCAATCCTCCCAGTTAAAGTAGGCTTCTCGAAAATATACTTAATTGGATCCATTCTGGATATCAACCAAGTTGTATGATTTATCATGTACTGGCGCAAACACTTAGCAGCCCTAGCCAAAGCACAACACGTCTTCTCAAGCATAGATTATCGAGACTCACAATCAGTAAACTTCTTACTGAGGTAGTAGATAGCAGATTCTTTCTTTCCTGATTCATCTTGTTGACCGAGGACACAACCCATCGAGTCTTCAAGAACAGTCAAATACATAATCAGAGGTCTTCCTTCCACAGGCGGAGACAAGATCGAAGGTTCAGACAGATACTCTTTGATACTGTCGAAAGCTTTCTGGAAATCCTCGGTCCAATCATGAGATTGATCTTTCCGGAGGAGCTTGAATATCGGCACACATGTGGCAGTCATGTGGGATATAAATCTGGAAATATAGTTCAAGCGGCCAAGAAAACCTCGGACTTGCTTCTCAGTTTTGGGTACAGGCATCTCTTGTATTGCTTTGACCTTTGCAGGATCAACCTCAATACCTCTCTCGCTGACTACAAAACCCAACAACTTGCCGGAACGGACTCCAAATGTACATTTGTTCGGATTCAGGCGAAGCCTAAACTTCCTCAGACGCTGAAAAAGCTTCAACAAATGCTCAACATGTTCAACTTCCGTTCGGGACTTAGCAATCATATCATCAACATAAACCTCTATCTCCTTGTGCATCATATCATGAAACAAGGTAGTCATAGCTCGTTGATACGTGGCTCCGGCGTTCTTCAGACCGAAGGGCATCACTCGATAACAGAATGTTCCCCAAGGTGTGATGAATGTTGTCTTCTCCATATCCTCGGGTGCCATCTTGATTTGATTATATCCGAAAAATCCGTCCATAAACGAAAAGACTTTGAATTTAGCTGTATTGTCTACCAACATATCAATGTGTGGTAGAGGGAAATCATCTTTCGGGCTAGCTTTATTCAAATCTCTGTAATCAACACACATACGGACTTTTCCGTCCTTCTTAGGCACATGCACAATATTGGCCACCCATTGAGGATATGTAGAAGTCACCAGAAACCCCGCATCAATTTGCTTCTGAACTTCCTCTTTGATCTTCACTGTCATATCTGGATGAGTTCTTCTAAGCTTCTGCTTCACAGGCACGCACTCAGGCTTCAAAGGCAGGAAATGTTGCACAATATCTGTATCTAAACCCGGCATGTCTTCATACGACCAAGCAAAGATATCGGAATATTCTCGTAGCAAACTGATCAACCCCTTCTTGACAGACTCTTCAAGAAGTGCCCCAATCTTCACCAATTGAACACAATCTTCAGACCCCAAGTTGACTATTTCCAGATCTTCGAGATGCGGCTGAATGATCTTCTTCTCGTGCTCAAGGAGACGGGTAATCTCGTCAGGAATCTCTTCAACATCATCTTCCTCTGCCTCGAATACAGGGAATTCAAAATTGGGAGATGGCGTTGGATCATTATGTTCAATGAGTTTTAGAATCAACCTGCATAATGATTTTGGTTAATGAAAAACTTTAGAATTTAAACAAGTAAACCATTATGCAGATGAAAAAGATTGCTTTTATTCTTGTTTTTATGGTTTTTTGTGATCACTGATTTCATGCAAAAGCAAAAAGTGAAAACAAATGGAAGAACAAATGTTTAACAATGCATTAATTGAATGAAATATCATTGTATAAATACTGCCAACAATGTCATCACTTCTCCTTTTGGCATGGGAGAAGGGTTTTGAACAAAGTGAACCATTACTCTGATCTATGAATGACTGTAGGAACATCTACAGTGACCCAATTGTGGCAGACACCACCAGGTATGATGAAATTGCTCAAATCCTCGGCATCCTCTTCCAAGATAGCAGCAGCTTCTTCAGTCTGATCAGCATGGATGAAACCTCCACTCTTGAACAAACCTTGCTCGTTGAATGCCCCAGAAGAATAGCCAATGCCAGCCCGGGATTTGTTGTCTTCAAGCTCAATCATCTTCCCTAAACCAGCGACTGCACCACACTCAATGGCCAGTTTCGCATCACGATAGGAAGCAAATGAAGGAGACTTCTTCTCAATTGGCTCAGCAATAGATAAAGCTTGGAAAGGCGTTCCAACTTCATCCTCAGCATCAATATATGAGAAAGAAGACAAGTGGCTAACTAGGAAAGCCTTTTTTCCTCCTACCACAACCAGTTTCTTGTTCTTAACGAATTTCAGCTTCTGGTGTAGGGTGGATGTCACGGCGCCAGCCTCGTGAATCCATGGTCTACCAAGGAGACAACTATAAGATGGGTGGATATCCATAACCTGGAAGGTAACTTGGAAATCACTTGGTCCAATCTTGATTGGGAGATCAACTTCCCCAATCACGGTCTTACGCGACCCATCAAAAGCCTTCATAATATCACCACTTTGCGTCATGGGAGGCCCCTGATAAGACAGTCTCGAAAGAGTGGTCTTTGGCAATACATTCAAAGATGATCTAGTGTCCACCAGCACATTGGACATGGCATCAGTCTTGCAATTCATGGAAATATATAGAGCCATGTTATGGTCTCTTCCCTCCTCAGGGAGATCAGCGTCACAAAAACTCAAAGTGTTGCAAGCAGTAATGTTTGCAACTATACTATCAAACTGTTCAATAGTGACATCATGATCAACATAAGCCAGGTCCAATACTTTCTACAGAGCCTCCCTATGGGGTTCTGAATTCAGAAGCAAAGATAGCACGAAGATTTTGGACGGCGTTTGTAGAAGCTGGTCTACAACATTGTACTCACTCTTTTTGATGAGCCTCAACATCTCATCACATTCTTCATTCACAATGCCACTCGGGCCAACAGAAGAAGCAGGAGTCTTTTGTACAGAGGAGGGTTTGGCAACAAGTTCCGGATTCTGAACATTCACCGCAGTCCCAACCGGACGCTCAGCAGAATCAGAAGCAACATGAGGCTTCGGGGGTGCAGAAAACACACGACCACTACGGGTCTACCCGCTCACATCCGCAATATTAACAACAGAAGTTGAAGGCAACGACACTTCCTTCCTATCTTCCACATCAACTGGATTGTATCTGAAAGGAATAGCTCTATCGGAAGCATAAGGCACAGGGCCTGCAGGCTTGATTACCAGAGAAGGAGAAGCCTTCGGCTTGCTACCATCGTAACGGATGACAACAAGCTCGGGCAATTTGAACACAGGAGAAATTACATTCACCTCTGGTTCGTCTTCATCAACATTTCGATTCTGCAGAATCTCAATGGTACCCTCATCCAACAGCTCTTGAAGTTCTCTTCGCACTTGGCGACAACCCAATCTGTTAACAGAGCAGATACGGCATCTGTCATGGTCATGCTCCATATGACTGTACTGACACAGCAGACGATGCAACTCGACCAATGACTGTCGAATATGGCTGGCATATTTGACTTTATATTTCCCAGGGCACCCCTGGACCATGTTCATTGATTTCCCATGCTCGGGTAATAGGTTCTTCGTAACATTCGGGTCCGAGTCCTCGAAGCTCAGAATACTGCACCGCATAAGGTCTTGAACCTTAGTTTTCAATGGATAGCAATTCTCAATGTTATGACCCGGAGCACCGGAATGATACACACAATGCTGATCTGGCTTGTACCACCACTGCGGGTTAGCCGGCATAGCCGGAGGCTCCCTTGGAGTAACCAGTTTCCTCTCCAACAAGGAAGGATATAATTCAGCATATGCCATAGGAATGGGATCGAAACTGATCTTCTTCCTATCATAATTCAGATTAGCCTGATTACTGGTGCTGCCACGAGGCTGGTAAGCCTGTTGCTGTGGACGATGTTGCTGTTGATACTGAGGTTGTTGCTGATGCTGGTTGTTGTCTCTGAAGACAGGTGCTATATGAGCCACCTGATGCTGATGACGCACTGGCTTCCTCTTAGCAGAGGGTCTTCTTAGTTTAGCATGGGATTGCACAGCATGTGCCTCCCCATCTTTCTTCTTAAACGCCCCATATCGTTTAGAAGAGCTCTCATCCTTAGACAAACGTCCTTCCCGGACACCTTCCACCAGACGCATCCCCATGTTCACCATTTCGGTGAAATCAGAGGGAGCACTCGCGACCATCCGCTCATAATAAAATGAACTAAGAGTCTTCAAAAAGATCTTAGTCATCTCCTTCTCTTCCAGCGGAGGAGTAATCTGAGCTGCCAGCTCTCGCCACCTCTGGGCGTACTCCTTGAATGTCTCTTTATCCTTCTGAGACATGGCCCTGAGTTGATCACGGTCAGGCGCCATATCAACATTATACTTGTACTGCTTGACGAAGGCTTCGCCAAGATCGTTGAAGGATCGGATGTTTGCGCTATCAAGGCTCATATACCAACGAAGAGCCGCACTGGACAAACTATCCTGGAAATAATGAATCAACAGCTGATCATTATCAGTCTGAGTCGACATTTTCCTGGCATACATGACCAGGTGAGCGAGAGGGCAGGTGTTCCCTTTATATTTTTCAAAGTCAGGGACTTTGAACTTAACCGGGAACCAGGCAAAGTTCAGCAGCAGACTTGCCAAACAAATCTTTCCCTCGAAGGGTCTTCAATTCCTTTCGGAGCTCGAGGAATTGATCATTCATCGCATCCATCTTCTCATTAACATCTGGGCCCTCAGACGTCTCAAAATGATAGATGGTGTCGTCTACCCTGGGAGTGGTATGCACGACAGGAGGAGGCATAGCAAGGACCGGGCTAGATGCCGGCATAGAAGCAAAGGTAGGAGCTGGAATATCTGGCATGAAACCAGGAGGCATACCCCACGGAAACCCGGCTGGCATGGCATTCGGCATGAAATGGGCATTAGCAGCTGGCACAGTCGGAGCAACCACTTCAGATATGATAGTCCTCTGGGGAGGAGTTGCAGGAGGCGGAGAAGGTTGATTCTGAGCAGCCAAGAATTGCTCCATCAGAGCACTCAGTCTAGCGACCTCTTCTTTCAGCTCTCTGTTCTCTTGTTCTAACTGATCCATCACTCTAGCAGAATTGGCTCTGGTATAGTACCGATGAGTCAGTTTGTCTTCAAAATAAATGAAGAGCCCAGAGTTAGGCCACAGACAAGAAGACCAGAACAACCTGCTTATGCAAAATGATGCATGCAATGCTCGTGCATATGCTTTGTTTTTTTTTTCAAGGAACTTTTAGGGTTCTGTTTGCAAATTTTGAATATTTAAAGCATTTAATCGCATATGGAAAATATCTCATCAAATATATTTGAAACAAAGAAATACAGCATTTTTGATCATTACAAGAGAAAAGGAAAATAAACATCCTATGGATCCCTAGAAGCTCGGGATGTTGGAAGACAAGAAACACAAAGCTTCTTGATCTCTCTCTCATATGCTGCTTCCATATCCGCTTTCTCCTTCGTAAGTCGATCATACTTCCTCTTCCAGAACTTGGAAGACTGAGGAAGCAGAGAAGTCCAAGTATCATTCGGATCATCGATCACCCGATGCTCGAGGAACTCAATCAGAGCGTCCTTCTCCTTGATTTGCTGAAGCAACTCTTCTCTTTCACGGATCCAGGCACGTGAAAGGTCTTCTTCTCTCAACTTCTCTACGCCTTGGTTGGGGAGGGTTGAAGGCCCAGTCACATCCAAAGGTGTAGGTCTCGGATGATCATATAGCATAAGATACTCAGAACCTCTCTGTCTGACCCAAGAAGTATATGGCTCCAAAGCAATGCAGTTCTTCGGACCTAATTCATTTCTACCCTTCTTATGAATCTTGCGCCAAGCGCGGACCATCCTGGCTTTCAGGCCTTGGGGATCTTTACCCTCCTGAAAGAACACACCTTCTAACAAAATGTTATGAGGTTTATCCTTTAGGGGGAACCCAAGCTGACGACGTGCTAAGATAGGATTGTAGTTGATCCCACCACATGTACCGAGAAGAGGCACATTAGGGAATTCACCACAATAATCAATGATCTGAACTGTATCATACACGCGATCATACCAAGAGATATCGTCATTAGTGAGAGACATCAGTCTCGTAGACCACCGTAGACATCCCTTGTTCTCCTTGAAAGCGACCGTCTGCGGTAAGTGAGAAATAAACCACTTATACAACAGAGGCAAACATCACACAATAACTCCTCCACCCTTTGCATTCCTCAGATGCAAAGAGAAATAGGCATCACCCAACAGAGTCGGAACGGGATTAAGAACAGAAAAGATCCTAATGGCGTTCACATCCACAAATTTGTCGATGTTGGGGAACAATACCAAACCATAGATGAGCAGCACGAATAAAGCCTCAAAGGCATCCTCACTCATGGCCTTCCCATAAACGGTAGCTTGAGCGATGAGGAAATCAGAAGGAAGACCCTGAATTCCACCTTTGGTAGTCATATGCGCTTTAATCAGGGATTCATCTATGTGCAACAAGTCTGCGATCTCTCGAGAAGTCGGAATACTCTCTAAGCCACTGAACGACACCTGATCCAGAATAGGAATACCCACAAGATGAGCATACTCCTCCAACGTAGGCAACAACTGGAAGTCCGGAAAAGACAAGCAGTGATACAGAGGATCATAAAACTGCGCCAAAGTACTAATCAACCCTTCATCAACCTGAGTAGTCAACAGAGGCAGTTTATGATTTACTGATTAAACCAAAAGCAAAAGCATACAAAGAAATCGAGTCGCCGCCGCACTTTTTTTAATCCAAAGGAATGGCTAAAAAGCGAACAAAAGCCTAAGAACTTTTACACATAGAAAACTAATGAAAAGATCAGAGATCAGGGTAAGGGGTAAATTACGCAATGGGAAGGTGTTAGGCACCCAAAACGTCCTAGGTACTCCTAGGGAGCCCTTTTCACACTTGTTGTGCGAAACGTTATTTGTTTATGAAATATTTATTGTGCAAACATGGATTGAAGAGATGAGAAAAGAATGTACAAATTATTATTTTTGTGTTTGAACGGATGAACCCGTTGCCTACGTACCTTTCCATGGAAGGTAAGGATCAAAACACCGTAGTTCGGCTAAAAGATTTCCAAAATATGAGTGGGTTCATTTTAAACAAAAGCCCTAAGGTCTTTCGTTATCCACGGGAGAAAACTCAACCTTATACAAACAACAAGTCCACCATGTGAGAAAAGCTTCAACTTGCTAGTGAGGGGTTAACCCTATAATAAGCAAGGAAGTCTTACAATTCAATCACTAAGGACAAAAGGTGAGATTAACATCAACCAACTAGGATAAATCAAACCTATGGCTAATGTATGCAAACTTATCAAGAATGAACAAAGCCACAAAACAATTGAATGAGTTAGATTAACCAATTAGGATTATTCACAAAAAGTGGTCAAAGTATGATTAGAATTCAATTCAGAAGAAGTATTATGAAAATGAAGTTTGAAAAATCAAAAGCTTAAGGCCTAGGTTTCTAATTTGAAAAAGAGGTGAAAATGTTTGCACAATAGTTTTCAAGTTGGAGTTAACATGCAAAAATGGAGGTTTAAAGAAACAAAAGGTGGGATGGGTGAGGGAGTGTAAAACTTCTTAGATGTTCACCTCTTGAGATCATATGTAGATGATCCAAGTGATTCCTTTGGAATAGGCAATGAGTAATAACAGATAAACAAAACAAATGGATACCGGATGCCAATCAATGGACTTACACCAATCTCACAAACAAAGATGGATACCGGATACCAATCATTGGATTTACACCAATCTCCTAAAACAAACATGGATACCAGATGCCAATATATGGACTTATACCAATCTCCTAAAACAAAATGAAACAATGATACCAGATGTCAATCAATGGACTTATACTAGTCTCCAAAGAATGATCATAGGAAACAACTGCCAATAAATGGACTTACAATTGACTCCTCACATACAACAAACAAAACAAATGCAATAAGCAAATGGAAACAAGTTGCCAATAAATGGTCTTACACTCGACTCCTTCCACATCATAGGAAACAAAGGCCAATATATGGACTTACAATTGAATCCTCAATGGACAAACAAAGATGTCACAAAGATGTGAACAATGATCATGCAATGATGTACAATTAATGATGATAAATGCACAAAGGTACACATAAGCAAATATGCACAGATGAATCAAGTAATCGGACAAACAAGTCAATTAGCACACACTATACACAAGCAATAAGGCTCAAGCAAGGTTAGACTTTACAGTCAACTGGAATGGGGTAATTTGTGCTCTTAACCCTTTCATTGAGAGTTAGGGTGAAGCAGATGAAATGGAGATGAGGGGTGTGCCTCATAGCTCTTATCCCTGGCCTGGGAGAGCTTTGAATAATAGAAAGTGTGGGAGTTCAGAAAATAGGAACTCTTCTCCAGAAGTGATTGACTCTATAAGATCTTGGGTTAATATCCACAATGCATCAACATGTTATGTGAGCAAGGGGATGACACACTGAATAGCAGGAGATGGATTACACATCTCTTTTATCTGCCAATTGCCTCATAAGAGGACTTTTCCTGCTTGGCATAAAGATAAACAAACACAAGCGTTGCCTCTTAAGGAGGACTTCAGACAGATGCCTGCCCACATAACAGGACAGGTCTTCCAGACTACATGAAGATTAGAGGTTATACCTAAGTGGTTAAGCAACCAAGCAAAAGCAAGTTCAAAGTGAACTTAAGCAACTAATGTACCTGTGGAAACATCAAACAAATCAGTACAAAGTTCAGACAACTAAACAACAGTCAATAAGCAACAAACAATCCCAATGTACAAAAAGCATAAGCCAAAGGTCAAACTCAAATGAGTCAACATAAACCTACAAAACACACAAAGGTTAGAAATCAAAGATAAACATCAATGCTCAAGTGATGAAGCATCAACAACTATGGAACTTGGATGTTCAACCTGAAATCAAAGCATCAAACATGAGAGGCAAACCACTAGGTCAAAGCCTAGGGTCAAAGATGGAGAAAAAATTCAAAACAGAAGCTGAAAATTAACATGAATCAACTTCAAACACATCTTGAAACAATCCAAAAGGTCTCACATCAATATCATTAACCAAAAGTATTTCATGATCAATTGAAGTTCAAGGCAATTTTAAAGCTCAAATGTGACCAACCAGAATGAAAAATCTCAACTAAATCAGAAATCAATCAAATAATTCCAAGAAAATTCATCTTCATTCTCATGCACCACATAAAAAATCAGGACAATTGGAGATCAATAGGCATGGCAAATATATCATATAAGATGAACAAGCAAAGGTGTGACACCAATTGCCACACCTATCTTAACATGATTATAAAACAGAAATGACACATCATAAAAATACCAAATCAACACCATAATTTCAAACCATGAGTCTAGTTTTAACATGAAAATTTTCAGAGGCATTGGATAAAAGATGAGCATTTCACAAATGATATGGCAAGGCAAGGTACAAAATGCATACATATTCACATTCCCTAGCACAAAATAAAATCAAGCCAAGCACAATTTATGGAAAAATGATCAAAAAATAATAGACAAAATAAGGAATGCAATGCAAAAAACTTCATAATTTTTGGAGCAATTTTCAATTAGATATGAATTTTGAAAGATGAAGAAAAAATAAAAAAATGCATGTGAAGCATGGATATGAAATAGGAGGGAAATTGAAAAAATAAGCATGGCATTTGAATTAATGGAACCGCGGGGAATCGAACTGGGAAGCAATTCAAAATTGGCGCGCTGAAGGAATGAAACGCAGCCGTTTCATTAATTGACTTGGCCGGTCAATGCACATGTGGCCAAGTCAAAGCGCTGCAGGCCAATCAAAACGCTGGCATGGCAACAACCTAGACCAATCACACGCTAACCCTAAACAAACACATGCAAGCGCTGGAAACTGAAATCCGCAGGTAAATGGGATGAACTGGAAACTAAATCCGCAACAAAGCTATGCGTTTCCCAGCTAAATTCGCAGGAAACCTGGAGTTGCTATGAACATGATGAAGATCTTCATCCATGGATTTCCAGAAAAATTCAACACATCCAGGAACAAAAAATGAGCATATCATTATATAGATCTTCCATCACACAACAAGAATCCATAAACAATTCATCAATAAACACAAAGACGTGCATGGATCGAAGCAAAGATGACCAATCAAAGGGAGCAACAATCATTACCAAGCAAAAAGGGTAAATGAAAGACGACCCGCTGGGGATGAAATGCATAAACAGCAATTATCCACAAGGACTTGCTGGGGATACAATTGCTAGCAACCGGCAATTGTCCAGGAGCAAGGAAGGTAATATCAACATCAGATATTGAATGAAGATAACCACAAAGAGTAACCATCATCGGTTAGGATGAACAACAAGGTTAACTCTGCCAAGGGGAGAAATTAGGGTTTACGACTACCGAATACGGGGTAGAAGACCAAAACACTGGCTGAGGAAGCCAAAGGTTTACCACTACCGACTACTGGGTAGAAAACCAAAGACTCAGCTGGGGATAGGGTGAATGATCGCTGAATACTGAGCAATTATTCAACTTATTCCACAAAAAGGCGCAGACTCCATTGGGGAGAAAAAAATCGCAACAACATAGGATTTACAACTACCGAATACGGGGTAGAAGACCACAAAATCCACCATCAACCAGAATGAACCCAAGGGTTACCTCTGCTAGGGGATAAGAGATAGGACTTACAAGTACCGAATACGGCGTAGTAGCCAAACTCTGATGAGGATAAAAAGTAGGGTTTACATCTACCGAATACTGGGTAGAAAACCAACAACTCTGTGTGGGGAATGAAGGAAATCACAAATCCGCACGGGAACAAAAATAGGGTTTATAACAAACCACAAACTGCTGGAGAGCAGGAAAATAGGATTTACGACTACCGACTACTGGGTAGAAAACCATCGACTCTTGCTGAGGAATAAAAGGTATATAACCACAAATTCCACCAAGAGGAAAGGAACATAGGACTTACAACTACCGGTATAAGGGTAGAGGCCCAAAAGAGTCAGTTGGGGATAAGATGAACTGTTGCCAGTTACTGGGCAATTCATTCATTTATTCCACAGGGAAGCACAAGAAACAGTTGACAAATGCCAATTTAGAATCAATCCGAACAGACAGACTGAATCAAGACTCGTCCTAATGAGGATATAACTCAATAGGAAGCTCCATCCCAATATGTGTGTTGGGAGGAAACGGAAGAAACCGTCATCCATGAGGATATATCTCAGTGGGGAAATGCAGAATGAAAGACAAACATTTTCTGCTTATGGGGTTGACTCTATATGGAGAGATTAAACACCCGACATCTGCTTGGGGAGTTCTATTGGAGAGATCTACAACACCCATAGCAGGGAACAACAAACAAAAGATATATGGCAAAAATGCAACATGAATATCTGAATGTTTATGAATATGCATGAATATGCGTGATTTATGTTTGATGAATGCTGACAAAACAGACATATTTAACACAAACAGGCCCAGGAATCAAACACCCGGTAATACACTTCCAGAGGGATGACCAAACTGGAAAGCCAATCAGCTGGAGATCTCCATGCTGAAAAGCAAAGATCTGCGGGGAGGCAAAAGAGGTTAGAGATATCACGAAACCAAAATCTCTGAGTGATGGATCAACAATCCACCCAACTGGGGAACAGAAGTCACAACAGGCAACAACGACCACAAAGACAAATCTGTTGGGGAAAGGGAAATCCCGAGGTATCTGCAGGGGGATCCTCAGTATCAACTGGAAAACAAGAGTTCACTACACAGGCAAGAACCGCCATGAAAGCAACTCCAAATAACTCCGCTGGGGAACAACCCACAAAGGGAGAACAGATCATCCATGTAGAATCTAATTGCACAAGCAATTCTACTGGCTATACTGTCAGCCATTCCATTGGGGATAAACCCACTGAGGGAAAAATAGATCACACAAGTAGATTCTGCACACAAGCCACTCTACTAGGGATCAAAAGCATCAGGAAATCAACTAAATATCTGGATGATAGATCACCAACCGACCCTACTGGGGAAAACATCTCCGGCGGGGATCCTGACTCTGTTGGGGACTCTGGGGAAATCACAGCTACAATCCACTATACCACAAATCTACTGGCGGCTTTACTGGGGAATCCACTGGGGAATTCACCGGGGATGAGGAGGAGAGCTGGGGATCAACCACCAGATGCTGAACCTTCCAAGAGAAAACCAACAACTGCTGAGGAGGAAAAAAACGACTACTCTGCTGAAGGAGATAAGAGGTGAAAACCTCAACAAGCGCTCTAATGGGGAGGAATATAGCATAAAATGCAGTATATCACATCAACAAACTCCGCTAACGACTGTGCTGAGGAATATGGTAAAGTACCGGTGTGTCAACCCACCAACCACTGAATCTTCCAAAGGAAAACACCCATGCTGGGGGAGAGAATACTGTTGGAGAGGACTATGAAGTCTCAACAAACTCTCTGCTTGGGGGACAACCCCAACAAAAGCTCTGCTTGAGGAACAACCCCAACAACAAATCTGGAGAAAGAGGATACAACCAATGACAGGAATATGAACAAATGTCTTACCTGTTGGGAATCATGCCACCCTTGGGAGAGCACTGAGAGATTCTTAAGTATCCTTTCATCATTGTGAATGTTCACTTTGTTTTAAAACAACAATTTGAAAAATTTATTTGTTTAAAACAATGACATTTTATCAATTAAAACATGCAAAACATTTGTTGAATTGAAACAAATAAGAGTGCAAATTACTGGATAAAAAGCCTAAATTGATTTGATGGAATGGTAGCCTGCAAATGGCAAGACTCCATAGATCTGTAAAAATTTGAAATCAGTGATATATATTGGAAGAGGGCTACATTGAACATAATGATCCTTTCTCTACCAATTCGAATTTCGATGTAATCGAAGCTTCAGTTGACGACGAATCGAGAATCTCTGACGAACAGACAGTTGTGGAACAGAAAGTCTTGTCAGGATGCAGTTACTTGCCAAATCCCTAATTTTTGCCTAGATTTCCCCAGGGTGAGGTATTCAATCTAGCGGGATGCAAATATTCTTTTTTTTTTCAAGTCTCTAACTTTTGCCTGGATCGCCCTTGCGGGTTCTACACCGAGACGCTCATTTTTGCCTAAGCCGCCCTTTCGGGTTTTCAACTTAGCGAGCTATTCTGTTTTTCATATACTCTTTTTTTTTAGGCAAAGTATTTCTTGACTGCATCTGAATTCACAGGACGAGTGAAATCCTCCCCATCCATTGTTGTAAGCATCAAAGCACCGCCTGAAAAGGCTCTCTTAACAACATATGGACCTTCGTAGTTTGGAGTCCACTTGCCCCTGGAATCGGGCGCGAAAGACAAGACTTTCTTGAGCACGAGGTCACCTTCTCGGAACACACGAGGCTTGACCTTCTTATCAAAAGCTTTCTTCATTCTCTGCTGATATAACTGACCATGACACATGGCAGTCAATCTCTTCTCTTCGATCAAATTCAACTGGTCGTAACGACTCTGAATCCATTCAGCATCAGTCAACTTGGCTTCCATCAAGACTCTCATTGATGGGATCTCCACCTCTATTGGGAGAACAACCTCCATGCCGTAAACAAGAGAAAAAGGGGTTGCCCCTATTGAAGTGCGGACAGATGTACGATAACCATGCAAAGCAAATGGCAGCATCGCATGCCAATCTTTGTACGTAACTGTCATCTTCTGGATAATCTTCTTGATATTCTTATTAGCAGCTTCAACAACCCCATTCATCTTTGGTCTGTAAGGAGAGGAATTATGGTGTGCAATCTTGAATTCGGCGCACAACTCATCCATCATCTTATTATTCAGATTAGATCCATTATCAGTAATGATCTTATCTGGCAGACCATAACGGCAAATCAGCTGATTCTTGATAAACTTCACAACCACCTGTCTGGTCACATTCGCATACGAAGCGGCTTCAACCCATTTGGTGAAGTAATCAATTGCTACGAGAATAAACCTGTGTCCATTGGATGCCTTCGCCTCAATCATGCCGATCATGTCAATTCCCCACATAGAGAAAGGCCATGGTGACGAAATCACATTCAGAAGTGTTGGAGGAATATGAATCTTATCCGCAAAAATCTGACACTTGTGGCATCTCTTCACATATTTGCAGCAATCAGACTCCATTGTCAACCAATAGTAGCCTGCTCTCAACATCTTTCTAGCCATGGCATGTCCATTGGAATGAGTACCAAATGAACCCTCATGGACCTCAGTCATCAACAGGTTTGCTTCGTGTCTATCCACGCATCTGAGCAAAACCATGTCAAAATTTCTCTTATACAACACTTCACCACTGAGGTAGAAACTGCCTGACAACCTTCTCAGAGTTTTTCTATCTTTCACTGATGCCCCAGGCGGGTAGACCTGGTTCTGTAGGAAATTCTTGATATCAAAATACCAAGGCTTGTCATCATTCACTTCTTCAACTGCAAATACGTGAGCTGGTCTATCCAAGCGCATCACGACAATATTGGGAACTTCATTCTAATACTTGACTACAATCATTGCAGCAAGCGTAGCAAGCGCATCTGCCATCCGATTATCCTCTCGAGGAATATGATGAAAATCAACTTCTGTAAAGAACGTTGAAATCCTTCTCGCATAATCTCTTTATGGGATGAGACCAGGCTGATTCGTCTCCCATTCACCCTTGATCTGATTAACAACCAGGGCCGAATCACCATAAAAATCAAGATGCTTGATTCTCAAATCAATGCATTCTTCCAATCCCATAATACAGGCTTCATACTCAGCCATATTATTCGTGCATTTGAAAGTTATCCTTGTTGTAAACGGAATATGCGTGCCATGAGGAGTAATGATTACTGCCCCAATACCATTTCCGTACTGATTCACAGCGCCATCAAACACCATCGTCCATCTGGAACCAGGTTCTGGACCTTCATCAAGTGTAGGCTCATCACAATCTTTCATTTTCAAATACAGAATCTCCTCATCGGGGAAGTCATACTGAACAGACTGATGATCTTCAATCGGCTGGTGCGCTAAATGGTCAGCCAACATACTACCTTTAATAGCTTTCTAAGCTCGATACTCAATATCATACTCAGACAACAACATCTGCCAACAGGCAATCCTCCTAGTTAAAGCAGGCTTCTCGAAAATATACTTAATTAGATCCATTCTGGATATCAACCAAGTTGTATGATTTATCATGTACTAGCGCAAATGCTTAGCAGCCCAAGCCAAAGCACAGCACGTCTTCTCAAGCATAGAGTATCGAGACTCACAATCAGTAAACTTCTTACTGAGGTAGTAGATATCAGATTCTTTCTTTCCTGATTCATCTTGTTGACCGAGGACACAACCCATCGAGTCTTCAAGAACAGTCAAATACACAATCAGAGGTCTTCCTTCCACAGGCGGAGACAAGATCGGAGGTTCAGACAGATACTCTTTGATACTGTCGAAAGCTTTCTGGCAATCCTCGGTCCAATCATGAGATTGATCTTTCCGGAGGAGCTTGAATATCGCCGCACATGTGGCAGTCGTGTGGGATATAAATATGGAAATATAGTTCAAGCGGCCAAGAAAACCTCGGACTTGCTTCTCAGTTTTGGGTGCAGGCATCTCTTGTATTGCTTTGACCTTTGCAGGATCAACCTCAATACCTCTCTCGCTGACCATAAAACCCAACAACTTGCCGGAACGGACTCCAAATGTACATTTGTTCGGATTCAGGCGAAGCCTAAACTTCCTTAGACGCTGAAAAAGCTTCAACAAATGCTCAACATGTTCAACTTCCGTTCGGGACTTAGCAATCATATCATCAACATAGACCTCTATCTCCTTGTGCATCATATCATGAAACAAGGTAGTCATAGCTCGTTGATACGTGGCTCCGGCGTTCTTCAGACCGAAGGGCATCACTCGATAACAGAATGTTCCCCAAGGTGTAATGAATGTTGTCTTATCCATATCCTCGGGTGCCATCTTGATTTGATTATATCCGGAAAATCCGTCCATAAACGAAAAGACTTTGAATTTAGCTGTATTGTCTACCAACATATCAATGTGTGGTAGAGGGAAATCATCTTTCGGGCTAGCTTTATTCAAATCTCTGTAATCAACCCACATACGGACTTTTCCGTCCTTCTTAGGCACAGGCATAATATTGGCCACCCATTGAGGATATGTAGAAGTCACCAGAAACCCCGCATCAATTTGCTTCTGAACTTCCTCTTTGATCTTCACTGTCATATCTGGATGAGTTCTTCTGAGCTTCTGCTTCACAGGCACGCACTCAGGCTTCAAAGGCAGGAAATGTTGCACAATATCTGTATCTAAACCCGGCATGTCTTCATACGACCAAGCAAAGGTATCGGAATATTCTCGTAGCAAACTGATTAACCCCTTCTTGACAGACTCTCAAGAAGTGCCCCAATCTTCACCAATCGAACACAATCTTCAGACCCCAAGTTGACTGTTTCCAGATCTTCGAGATGCGACTGAATGATCTTCTTCTCGTGCTCAAGGAGACGGGTAATCTCGTCAGGAATCTCTTCAACATCATCTTCCTCTGCCTCGAATACAGGGAATTCAAAATTGGGAGATGGCGTCGGATCATTATGTTCAATGGGTTTTAGAATCAACCTGCATAATGGTTTTGGTTAATGAAAAACTTTAGAATTTAAACAAGCAAACCATTACGCAGATGAAAAAGATTGCTTTTATTCTTGTTTTTATAGTTTTTTGTGATCACTGATTTCATGCAAAAGTAAAAAGTGAAAACAAATGGAAGAACAAATGTTTAACAATGCATTAATTGAATGAAATATCATTGTATAAATGCTGCCAACAATGTCATCACTTCTCCTTTTGGCATGGGAGAAGGGTTTTGAACAAAGTGAACCATTACTCTGATCTATGAATGACTGTAGGAACATCTACAGCGACCCAATTGTGGCAGACACCACCAGGCATGATGATATTGCTCAAATCCTCGACATCCTCTTCCAAGATAGCAGCAGCTTCTTCAGTCTGATCAGCATGGATGAAACCTCCACTCTTGAACAAACCTTGCTCGTTGAATGCCCCAGAAGAATAGCCAATGCCAGCCCGAGATTTGTTGTCTTCAAGCTCAATCATCTTCCCTAAACCAGCGACTGCACCACACTCAATGGCCAGTTTCGCATCACGATAGGAAGCAAATGAAGGAGACTTCTTCTCAATTGGCTCAGCAATAGATAAAGCTTGGAAAGGCGTTCCAACTTCATCCTCAGCATCAATATATGAGAAAGAAGACAAGTGGCTAACCAGGAAAGCCTTTTCTCCCCCTACCACAACCAGTTTCTTGTTCTTAACGAATTTCAGCTTCTGGTGTATGGTGGATGTCACGGCGCCAGCCTCGTGAATCCATGGTCTACCAAGGAGACAACTATAAGATGGGTGGATATCCATAACCTGGAAGGTAACTTGGAAATCACTTGGTCCAATCTTGATTGGTAGATCAACTTCCCCAATCACGGTCTTACGCGACCCATCAAAAGCCTTCACAACATCACCACTCTGCCTCATGGGAGGCCCCTGATAAGACAGTCTCGAAAGAGTGGTCTTTGGCAATACATTCAAAGATGATCCAGTGTCCACCAGCACATTGGACATGGCATCAGTCTTGCAATTCATGGAAATATGTAGAGCCATGTTGTGGTCTCTTCGCTCCTCAGGGAGATCAGCGTCATAGAAACCCAAAGAATTGCAAGCAGTAATGTTTGCAACTATACTATCAAACTGTTCAATAGTGACATCATGATCAACATAAGCCAGGTCCAATACTTTCTGCAGAGCCTCCCTATGGGGTTCTGAATTCAGAAGCAAAGATAGCACGAAGATTTTGGACGGCGTTTGTAGAAGCTGGTCTACAACATTGTACTCACTCTTTTTGATGAGCCTCAGCATCTAATCACATTCTTCATTCATAATGCCACTCGGGCCAACAGAAGAAGCATGAGTCTTTTGTACAGAGGAAGGTTTGGCAACAGGTGCCGGATTCTGAACATTCACCGCAGTCCCAACCGGACGCTCAGCAGAATCCGAAGCAACATGAGGCTTCGGGGGTGCAGAAAACACACGACCACTACGGGTCAACCCGCTCACATCCGCAATATTAACAACGGAAGTTGAAGGCAACGACACTTCCTTCCTATCTTCCACAGCAACTGGATTGTATCTGAAAGGAATAGCTCTATCGGAAGCATAAGGCACAGGGCCTGCAGGCTTGATTACCAGAGAAGGAAAAGCCTTCGGCTTGCTACCATCGTAACAGATGACAACAGGCTCGGGCAATTTGAACACAGGAGAAATCACATTCACCTCTGGTTCGTCTTCATCAACATTTCAATTCTGTAGAATCTCAATGGTACCCTCATCCAACAGCTCTTGAAGTTCTCTTCGCACTTGGCGACAACCCAATCTGTTAACAGAGCAGATACGGCATCTGTCATGGTCATGCTCCATATGACTGTACTGACACAGCAGACGATGCAACTCGACCAATGACTGTCGAATATGGCTGGCATATTTGACTTTATATTTCCCAGGGCACCCCTGGACCATGTTCACTGATTTCCCATGCTCGGGCAATGGGTTCTTCGTAACATTCGGGTCTGAGTCCTCGAAGCTCAGAATACCGCACCGCATAAGGTCTTGAACCTTAGTTTTCAATGGATAGCAATTCTCAATGTTATGACCCGGAGCACCGGAATGATACACACAATGCTGATCTGGCTTGTACCACCACTGCGGGTTAGCAGGCATAGCCGGAGGCTCCCTTGGAGTAACCAGTTTCCTCTCCAACAAGGAAGGATATAATTCAGCATATGACATAGGAATGGGATCGAAACTGATCTTCTTCCTATCATAATTCAGATTAGCCTGATTATTGGTGCTGCCACGAGGCTGGTAAGCCTGTTGCTGTGGACGATGTTGCTGTTGATACTGAGGTTGTTGCTGATGCTGGTTGTTGTCTCTGAAGACAGGTGCTATATGAGCCACCTGATGCTGATGACGCACTGGCTTCCTCTTAGCAGAGGGTCTTCTTGGTTTAGCATGGGATTGCACAGCATGTGCCTCCCCATCTTTCTTCTTAAACGCCCCATATCGTTTAGAAGAGCTCTCATCCTTAGACAAACGTCCTTCCCGGACACCTTCCTCCAGACGCATCCCCATGTTCACCATTTCGGTGAAATCAGAGGGAGCACTCACGACCATCCGCTCATAATAAAATGAACTAAGAGTCTTCAAAAAGATCTTAGTCATCTCCTTCTCTTCCAGCGGAGGAGTAATCTGAGCTGCCAGCTCTCGCCACCTCTGGGCGTACTCCTTGAATGTCTCTTTATCCTTCTGAGACATGGCCCTAAGTTGATCACGGTCAGGCGCCATATCAACATTATACTTGTACTGCTTGACGAAGGCTTCGCCAAGATCGTTGAAGGATCGGATGTTTGCGCTATCAAGGTTCATATACCAACGAAGAGCCGTACCGGACAAACTATCCTGGAAATAATGAATCAACAGCTGATCATTATGAGTCTGAGTCGACATTTTCCTGGCATACATGACCAGGTGAGCGAGAGGGCAGGTGTTCCCTTTATATTTTTCAAAGTCAGGGACTTTGAACTTAACCGGAATCTTAACACCGGGAACCAGGCAAAGTTCAGCAGCAGACTTGCCAAACAAATCTTTCCCTCGAAGGGTCTTCAATTCCTTTCGGAGCTCGAGGAATTGATCATTCATCGCATCCATCTTCTCATTAACATATGGGCCCTCAGACGGCTCAAAATGATAGATGGTGTCGTCTACCCTGGGAGTGGTATGCACGACAGGAGGAGGCATAGCAAGGACCGGGCTAGATGCCGACATAGAAGCAAAGGTAGGAGCTGGAATATCTGGCATGAAACCAGGAGGCATACCCCACGGAAACCCGGCTGGCATGGCATTCGGCATGAAATGGGCACTAGCAGCTGGCACAATCGGAGCAACCACTTCAGATATGACAGTCCTCTGGGGAGGAGTTGCAGGAGGCGGAGAAGGTTGATTCTGAGCAGCCAAGAATTGCTCCATCAGAGCACTCAGTCTAGCGACCTCTTCCTTCAGCTCTCTGTTCTCTTGTTCTAACTGATCCATCACTCTAGCAGAATTGGCTCTAGTATAGTACCGGTGAGTCAGCTTGTCTTCAAAATAAATGAAGAGCCCAGAGTTAGGCCACAGACAAGAAGACCAGAACAACCTACTTATGCAAAATGATGCATGCAATGCTCGTGCATATGCTTTGTTTTTTTTTTCAAGGAACTTTTAGGGTTCTGTTTGCAAATTTTGAATATTTAAAGCATTTAATCGCATATGGAAAATATCTCATCAAATATATTTGAAACAAAGAGATACAGCATTTTTGATCATTACAAGAGAAAAGGAAAATAAACATCCTATGGATCCCTAGAAGCTCGGGATGCTGGAAGACAAGAAACACAAAGCTTCTTGATCTCTCTCTCATATGCTGCTTCCATATCCGCTTTCTCCTTTGTAAGTCGATCATACTTCCTCTTCCAGAACTTGGAAGACTGAGGAAGCAGAGAAGTCCAAGTATCATTCGGATCATCGATCACCCGATGCTCGAGGAACTCAATCAGAGCGTCCTTCTCCTTGATTTGCTGAAGCAACTCTTCTCTTTCACGGATCCAGGCACGTGAAAGGTCTTCTTCTCTTAACTCCTCTACGCCTTGGTTGGGGAGGGTTGAAGGCCCAGTCACATGCAAAGGTGTAGGTCTCAGATGATCATATGGCATAAGATACTCAAAAGCTCTTTGTCTGACCCAAGAAGTATATGGCTCCAAAGCAATGCAGTTCTTCGGACCTAATTCATTTCTACCCTTCTTATGAATCTTGCGCCAAGCGCGGACCATCCTGGCTTTCAGGCCTTGGGGATCTTTACCCTCCTGAAAGAACCCACCTTCTAACAGAATGTTATGAGGTTTATCCTTTAGGGGGAACCCAAGCTGACGACGTGCTAAGATAGGATTGTAGCTGATCCCACCACATGTACCGAGAAGAGGCACATTAGGGAATTCACCACAATAATCAATGATCTGAACTGTATCATACACGCGATCATACCAAGAGATATCGTCATTAGTGAGAGACATCAGTCTCGTAGACCACCGTAGACATCCCTTGTTCTCCCTGAAAGCGACCGTCTGCGGTAAGTGAGAAATAAACCACTTATACAACAGAGGCAAACATCACACAATAACTCCTCCACCCTTTGCATTCCTCAGATGCAAAGAGAAATAGGTATCACCCAACAGAGTCGGAACGGGATTAAGAACAGAAAAGATCCTAATGGCGTTCACATCCACAAATTTGTCGATGTTGGGGAACAATACCAAACCATAGATGAGCAGCACGAATAAAGCCTCAAAGGCATCCTCACTCATGGCCTTCCCATAAACGGTAGCTTGAGCGATGAGGAAATCAGAAGGAAGACCCTGAATTCCACCTTTGGTAGTCATATGCGCTTTAATCAGGGATTCATCTATGTGCAACAAGTCTACGATCTCTCGAGAAGTCGGAATACTCTCTAAGCCACTGAACGACACCTGATCCAGAATAGGAATACCCACAAGATGAGCATACTCCTCCAACATAGGCTACAACTGGAAGTCCGGAAAAGAGAAGCAGTGATACAGAGGATCATAAAACTGCGCCAAAGTACTCATCAACCCTTCATCAATCTGAGTAGTCAACAGAGGCAGAAGCTTCCCATAACGAGCTTTGAAACCCAAGGGATCTAATACGTAAGATGTCAGATTCCTTAACTCTTTCACATCAGGCTGTCTAAAGTTGTACTTATTTGTATGCCTTTTTGGTCTTTCCATGTCTGAAAATTTTGCAAATAAACCCTTTAAGTTCCTTGAAAATTTTCTCATTTTTCTGATGACATGAATGCAGATGAATGCATGAATGCATGAATGCAACAATCACACTCAAGGATCAAGCAAGTCACACCAGACAAAGGTCATGGGAAAGCTCATAGTATCCTTAATATCAACCATCCATTTTGGTGGATTATGGTTTTCACCTTATCAACACCCAAGTTCCATTGATATTAACAATACATGAACCAGTTCAATCATCCTTAATATCAACCATCCATTTTGGTGGATTAGGATTTACACCTTATCAACTTCCAGGTTCCATTGATATTAAGGTTGTCTGAACGACTCAACCATGAATCACGGGTTTGCTGTGAGTTACGAGCATGGAGTCTTGGTTAATAACCACCCATGGGGAGTGTACTAGGGTTTAAACCTGCCGAACATGTTCTACCAGAGGTTCCCATAATCACCGTCCCATCTTTCGGATATTATCGGAGGAACGAATACTCGTATTCCAAAAATATTCTCAAGAGAGACTCTTATGAGTGTAGTATCGCGTAACAATCGCATCAGATCTGACATCTGAATGACCTCCGCACTACGTCCTAAAAATAGGCCAAGATGGGCTTGGTAAACTAAGGTTCTTGGCTTCTAAGGCACATGATTTAAAGAATAATGCCTAACCACAAATAACTTGTGTGACATTATTAATCCAACATGACCTCCACCAAGTGAATGGGCTCGCAAGTCAACTTGTTAAGGAATACTCCACACAAGTCGACAAGACTATGCCATTCTCCTATCCTAAGGTGCACTCGAGTTCGGGTATAGAACTCATCTCACAGAGATCACCAAGCAAACAGCAATTGTATGTCAAGCAATTCAAACATTACAATCAATACAATTATCCCAAATTGTACAAAAATATGTCATATAACACATAAACAATATCATACAACAAGGGTGAAAAGTAGGCAATACCACCAAGGATTCTGTCCCCAGCAGAGTCGCCATTTTTCTGTAGCGGTGTATTCGTCACTTTATGATTTATTGATTAAACCAAAAGCAAAGCATACAAAGAAATCGAGTTGCCGCCGCACTTTTTTTTATCCAAAGGAATGGCTAAAAAGCGAACAAAAGCCTAAGAAGTTTTACACATAGAAAACTAATGAAAAGATCAGAGATCGGGGTAAGGGGTAAATTACGCAATGGGAAGGTGTTAGGCACCCAAAACGTCCTAGGTACTCCTAGGGAGCCCTTTTCACACTTGTTGTACGAAACGTTATTTGTTTATGAAATATTTATTGTGCAAACATGGATTGAAGAGATGAGAAAAGAATGTACAAATTATTATTTTTGTGTTTGAACGGATGAACCCGTTGCCTACGTACCTTTCCATGGAAGGTAAGGATCAAAACGCCGTAGTTCGGCTAAAAGATTTCCAAAATATGAGTGGGTTCATTTTAAACAAAAGCCCTAAGGTCTTTCGTTATCCACGGGAGAAAACTCAACCTTATACAAACAACAAGTCCACCATGTGAGAAAAGCTTCAACTTGCTAGTGAGGGGTTAACTCTATAATAAGCAAGGAAGTCTTACAATTCAATGACTAAGGACAAAAGGTGAGATTAACATCAACCAACTAGGATAAATCAAACCTATGGCTAATGTATGCAAACTTATCAAGAATGAACAAAGCCACAAAACAATTGAATGAGCTGGATTAACCAATTAGGATTATTCACAAAAAGTGGTCAAAGTATGATTAGAATTCAATTCAGAAGAAGTATTATGAAAATGAAGTTTGAAAAATCAAAAGCTTAAGGCCTAGGTTTCTAATTTGAAAAAGAGGTGAAAATGTTTGCACAATAGTTTTCAAGTTGGAGTTAACATGCAAAAATGGAGGTTTAAAGAAACAAAAGGTGGGATGGGTGAGGGAGTGTAAAACTTCTTAGATGTTCACCTCTTGAGATCATATGTAGATGATCCAAGTGATTCCTTTGGAATAGGCAATGAGCAATAACAGATAAACAAAACAAATGGATACCGGATGCCAATCAATGGACTTACACCAATCTCACAAACAAAGATGGATACCGGATACCAATCAATGGATTTACATTAATCTCCTAAAATAAACATGGATACCAGATGCCAATATATGGACTTATACCAATCTCCTAAAACAAAATGAAACAATGATACCAGATGCCAATGAATGGACTTATACTAGTCTCCAAAGAATGATCATAGGAAACAATTGCCAATAAATGGACTTACAATTGACTCCTCACATACAACAAACAAAACAAATGCAATAAGCAAATGGAAACAAGTTGCCAATAAATGGTCTTACACTCGACTCCTTCCATATCATAGGAAACAAAGGCCAATATATGGACTTACAATTGAATCCTCAATGGACAAACAAAGATGTCACAAAGATGTGAACAATGATCATGCAATGATGTACAATTAATGATGATAAATGCACAAAGGTACACAAAAGCAAATATGCACAGATGAATCAAGTAATCAGACAAACAAGTCAATTAGCACACACTATACACAAGCAATAAGGCTCAAGCAAGGTTAGACTTTACAGTCAACTGGAATGGGGTAATTTGTGCTCTTAACCCTAACATTGAGAGTTAGGGTGAAGCAGATAAAATGGAGATGAGGGGTGTGCCTCATAGTTCTTATCTCTGGCCTAGGAGAGCTTTGAATATCAGAAAGTGTGGGAGTTCAGAAAGTAGGAACTCTTCTCCACAAGTGATTGACTCTATATGATCTTGGGTTAATATCCACAATGCATCAACATGTTATGTGAGCAAGGGGATGACACACTGAATAGCAGGAGATGGATTACACATCTCTTTTATCTGCCAATTGCCTCATAAGAGGACTTTTCCTGCTTGGCACAAAGATAAACAAACACAAGCATTACCTCTTAAGGAGGACTTCAGACAGATGCCTGCCCACATAACAGGACAGGTCTTCCAGGCTACATGAAGATTCGAGGTTATACCTAAGTGGTTAAGCAACCAAGCAAAAGCAAGTTCAAAGTGAACTTAAGAAACTAATGTACCTGTGGAAACATCAAAAAAATCAGTACAAAGTTCATACAACTAAACAACAGTCAATAAGCAACAAACAATCCCAATGTACAAAAAGCATAAGCCAAAGGTCAAACTCAAATGAGTCAACATCAACCTACAAAACACACAAAGGTTAGAAATCAAAGATAAACATCAATGCTCAAGTGATGAAGCATCAACAACTATGGAACTTGGATGTTCAACCTGAAATCAAAGCTTCAAACATGAGAGGCAAACCACTAGGTCAAAGCCTAGGGTCAAAGATGGAGAAAAAATTCAAAACAGAAGCTGAAAATTAACATGAATCAACGTCAAACACATCTTGAAACAATCCAAAAGGTCTCACATCAATATCATTAACCAAAAGTATTTCATGATCAATTGAAGTTCAAGGCAATTTTAAAGCTCAAATGTGACTAACCAGAATGAAAAATCTCAATTAAATCAGAAATCAATCAAATAATTCCAAGAAATTTCATGTTCACTCACAACATCCATAATATGCATGACACAAAAAATCAGGACAATTGGAGATCAATAGGCATGGCAAATATATCATATAAGATGAACAAGCAAAGGTGTGACACAAATTGTCACACCTATCTTAACATGATCATAAAGCAGAAATGACACAAGATAAAAATACCAAATCACACCATAATTTCAAGCCATGAGTCTAGTTTCAACATGAAAATTTTCAGAGGCATTGGATAAAAGATGAGCATTTGACAAATGATATGGCAAGGCAAGGTACAAAATGCATACATATTCACATTCCCTAGCACAAAATAAAATCCAGCCAAGCACAATTTATGGAAAAATGATCAAAAAATAATAGACAAAATAAGGAATGCAATGCAAAAAACTTCATAATTTTTGGAGCAATTTTCAATTAGATATGAATTTTGAAAGATGAAGAAAAAATAAAAAAATGCATGTGAAGCATGAATATGAAATAGGAGGGAAATTGAAAAAATAAGCACGACATTTGAATTAATGGAACCGCGGGGAATCAAACTGGGAAGCAATTCAAAATTGGCGCGCTGAAGGAATGAAACGCAACCGTTTCATTAATTGACTTGGCCGGTCAATGCACATGTGGCCAAGTCAAAGCGCTACAGGCCAATCAAAACGCTGGCATGGCAACAACCTAGACCAATCACACGCTAACCCACAAACACATGCAAGCGCTGGAAACTGAAATCCGCAGGTAAATGGGATGAATTGGCAACAAAATCCGCAACAAAGCTATGCGTTTCCCAGCTAAATTCGCAGGAAACCTGGAGTTGCTATGAACATGATGAAGATCTTCATCCATGGATTTCCAGAAAAATTCAACACATCCAGAAACAAAAAATGAGCATATCATTATGTAGATCTTCCATCACACAACAAGAATCCATAAACAATTCATCAATAAACACAAAGACGTGCATGGATCGAAGCAAAGAAGATTCAACATCAAAACTTTAAACAACCATATCTTACTCAAAACATCATGGATTTGCACGATTCAAAGCTCAAACTACTCAGCATTAAGAGATCTACATCAATAGCATAATAATTTTGAGAAAGGAGAGAATCAATTCATGACCTCTTGAAGAGCAGCTTTGGAATTCGCGTGGTTCAAGGCCTTGCAGTGCTCAAAAGTTCTTCTATAATACTTGTATGGATGATTGGAAGAGAAATTGCAGCTCAATTGCACACGATCTTGCCAGAATTTGGATTTTCCATGGTTGCTTCAAGCTTCACAAATGCTTCAAAACTACACCAATCCTCTTGCTTCCACGTGTAAAACTACTCAGGAACACTTCATAAACAAGGATCAAGCAATGGAAATGGATTGAATGTGAAGAAAATGCAAGAAATTTTTGAGAGAAAATTTGAGAGTTCTAGATCTAGATCTGAAATTATGAAGCCAATCCCAAAAACAGTTAGAGCTTTAGCTTATATATGCTCCACTAATCATATTTAATTAAGCTTAAACCAAATGCAAATGGATTTAAATGAATTTGGAGGTGTAAGTGAAAATTATGGTTTTCACCCTATGCATGAAAATGCATGGTGAACAGTGCACGAGATTGTGTTCAAATTCACTTCAAATTTCATTTTGGAGCCAATGGTAGTGGAAAAAAGATCAAATAATACACCAATTTTGAATATTGAAATTTCCCTCCAAAAATTCAAGAATTTGCAAATGATTATGTGATGACAATTTGTGCAATGCAATGTATGTTTTGGAAACTAGAGGTCAAAATGAGAATTTAACAAAAAGAACCACTTGAATTGGCGCTTTGGTTGAGAAGTTATGCACATTTGAATCTTCAAGTACACTTTGCCATGTTTTGATCACATCTCCTTAACCACATATGAGAAATTGATGATCTTGGACTTTTTGGAAATGGGAGAGAAAGAGCTAAAACTTTCATGTTCAACAAAATTTCATTTAAAGCTTTCTGGATGATGTAATTTGAAGTTGAAGTTAGGTTAAAACCTTTCCAGTTTTGGCAAGTTTGAATTATAGGTCACTTTCTATTTTTGGAAAGTTTTGACCTGACTTTATTTTCTTCAATGTTGATGTTTGAAATGTCAAATGAGACTTGTTTGAACATGAATGAAGTATTTCTAATCACTTCCCACCTCCAAATCCAACAGTTGACTTGGCAGTTGATTTTCTAGGCCTTCAAATGACCTGACAATGTTCAGATGAAATTCAAGCCTCCACCACTTGGGATTTTGAGTCAAAATGACATCATAGCTCATATGAACTCTTGTGAAGGATTGTGGGGTCCAAATTCTCAAGAATGGCCACCACCTATTGCTCAATGACTGCCTTTGACTGTCTTGACCTGTGATTGATTCATCTGCAAGACAAATGTTAGATGACATATTTTTGTACTTTTTGTTAGTGATGAAAAGAAAAGCAATGATATACAAATGCAAAACATGCTAGGTGATTAAGAACCACTCTCAAAAAGATAACCAACGCACAGGGAAGGAGCCAAGGTGCACAAGGATCCTTGAGGCAATGTGATGATATGATATGATGCCCTGAGGGATCTTAGGGACAAAATTGGGGTCTTATAAGGTACATGAACTTAGTTGCTTCGATTTGACCTCAAAGCAACTCAATCTTCTTGCCTACATTGGTAGGACTTCAGACAACCGAATAGTCAATAGAACTAAGCAAGAATTTGAGAGAATCGAAGAGTTTAAAATTTATGAAAAATACCTTCAATGGAGGTCTGAATTCGATGGATCTTGATCTTGCTTGTGCTTGGACTTACTCCACTTGCTTGTAGGAGAAGGATTGAATGGTTTAGAAGCAATGGATTCCTGGAGAATTGTATTCCAAAACAGTGGAGATTCAAGCTCAAATTCAAGAGAATTTATCAGGCTTATCCTTTGAGAATTGAGGGTTTGAAATGGGGGATCAAAGCTGGCGCGATAGTGTGTGAATTTCTGAGAAATTGAAGCTCTATTTATAGCTGAAATGATCATTAATTGCACACTCACTTTCACTTTCCAATTTTGGCAAATGGTGATGTAATGGTGCATGGGCGCGCATAGGCCCATGAAATGATTGCCAGAGGTCCAAATTTGAAGATCAGATGCTTTGAAGTAAGCTTGGATTGCAAGTAAAATGTACATTGATGTTTGAAGTTTGATCCATGCCAAATTATATCAGCTTGTTTAAGCCATGTGCAGCCTATGCATTTCTTGTCCAAAATGAATGAATTTGAGCTTTTTGGAAAGGTGAGATCAAGAGGAACAACTTTCATGTTCAACACTTTTTCATTTGGAGCTTGGAACTTGTAGAAATTTGAGGTGGAAGTTTGGAAAATTTTGACATATCAAAATTTTTCTAAGTGTCAAGCCATATGTCTTAATATTCCACCTTGCTTAACTTTTTATATGAGCTCAAAATAAGAAATTTGTCTTCATGAAAGTTGTAGACATCTCAAATACCTTCAAAATAGTCACCAATTTCATGTCATTTGGATTTTAAATGAATGAGTTATGAATTTTTGAAGTTTCGAAAAATCACTTGATCAATGGTATAGGTCAAAAGTGACCTATAATGTAGCCTTATATCACATGCTCAAAAAAGTTGAATTATCTCCCACTCCAAACATCAAAGTTGAATTATACACATTTAATTTGATTTTTCAACTTGGAAATATTCCATCTTATAAAAATTGAGCAAGTTATGGCTTTGGGAAGTTGACTTTCAAATTAGGGTTTAGACAAAATGACCTATAATGTTTCAACATAGAAAATGATTTTCCATGCAAAACTAGCTCTATGTCCCTACATGAAAGTTGTTTAGAATGTCATTTAGAGTAAGTTTTATGTTGGAATCATTTTTCATATGGTGAAAATTGTAGGAGATAGGGTCTAGGGAGACCCAGTTTTGATCAGATGAATTCATCTGGCCAACCACCATCAACCAACTTGCTAACTTCCAATGCTCTTGACTTTCTTGGCTCATGGTAGATCATATATGCATAAGATGATGAAATTTGAAGTGTAACTTGAGGAAATTTGATTAATTGGTGAGATAGCTTGTTGGAGAAGTTACTCAAGATACCTAGTCAAACTAGGGTTTCCAAGGAAAATCACCCTCAAACTCTTGAAGAGAACTTGATCAATATAACATGTCGATATCATCGGGACTCATATATGATGGTCATAACCATTCTTGAATTAATTCTTCGTTGTGCTCTTTGTTCACGAGGGTCTAAAACCCTAGATGTGAACTTGATGAATCAAATGAGGTCATGCCCTTCCTTCAAAAGAGTTAGACAAATGCAAAGACATATTTTTGGTATTTTGGTTAGTAAATGATAATATACAAGCATGATATAATCACAAAGTACTTGGTGATCTCTCCCAAAACAAACCCAATGAAGGAGGGGTAAGGAGGATGCCAAGGTGTGATCCCAATGCTAATGCTTATGATGAAATTTCATGAAGGATATTAAGGTCAAAATTGGGGTCTTACAGTCTCCACTAAGTAGATGGGTCTCAAGCCAACTTGTTAAGGACTACTCCAAACAAGTCGAACATGACTATACCATCCTCCTATCTTAATTGCACTTAAGTTCGAGTTAGAACTTATCTCACCACTCAGAGATCACCAAGCACAACAAGAATATTATATCATACAAACAAATATACATACATCAAATATATATAATTATATACACGCAAAAAGGTAGGCTAAACCCACTGGAGACTACTCCCCAGCAGAGTCGCCACTTAATTTCTGTAGCGCTAAATTCATGATCATCAAGCTATGGATAAGCAAGACATCAAATAACAAGAGTCGCCACTGCGCTTTTATTGTTTCCAAGGGAAAAGGGAAAAGTATGAACAAAACCCACAAATAAGAAGTTTTCAAATACAAACTAATAAAATGCCAGAGATTACAGGTAAGGGGGTTGGTTACACAAAGGGAAGGTGTTAGAAGCTAAAGTGTCCTAGGTACTCCTAGGGAGCCCTTTCTTGTGTGCATATGTGTTTTGTACAAATGATGTTTGCAAACAAATAGAATGGGGGGATGAGAAAAGAATTCATTAATTATATTTTTGTGTTTGACAAGACCTTTGGACTTATGCCTACGTACCAACATACAAAATGAGGGATCAAAACCTCGTAGTTCATGGTATAAATTTCAAAATGGATGCATTGCTTTTAACAAAAAATTTAAGTTTGAAACGCACAAAGGCCTAAAATGGTTTGAATGAGTTAGTTCTTTTTTGGCTTTTGAAAATTTTAAGTCAACTATGGTTAAGTTTACTTACAAATTTGATTAAGAAAATGAGTTTGAAAATGCAATGGCATAAGGCCAAAGTTTCTAGTTTGCAAAAGTGGTCAAAGTTTAGAAAACAGACACAAGCAAAGAAGTTTTTTGAAATGAGGGAGAGATTTTTGAAATTAAAGAAATGAGGAGGAGATGAAGAGACTAATCCTAAGCAAAAATTTAAAAGTTGAGAGTTGAAAAGATATGACCAATGGGATGCAATCCAATAGACAAGAATGTCATATAGAAACCCAAATTCCCTTGGACATTAGAATCAAGAAACAAACAATTCACAAAATATCAAATTGAAGAGCAAGGCATCAAATAAAGATAGCCATATCGAAGCTTAGCAACTCCATGATCTTCTTCAAATTTGCCCATGTAATAGATGGATTTCACAATGCATAAGTCACATGTTCAAAGTAACAGCTTCACAATGATCATGTTGCAGATGAACTCAAATGGATCTTCAATGATGTATCAGATGAAGTCTCAAATTACATGTACCTGGTCACATGAAAGTTGGCATTGTCCAAGTCCTTTGCATAGGGAATGTCGCCTAAATTCTAAGTCCAATTGTCTCATATCAAACCAACAGTCCACATAAGATATTTTTTAGGGTTTTTGTTCTTATCATGTACATTAATGGTCAAAGACCACACAAACTAACACAAACAAAATATATCATAAAATATGGCCCAAATGGACAAAGTAAAAATGATATTAACATAAACAATTAAAATGGTATGAAATATGGCAAATGAATAAGGCTTAAAAATAAAGTGCATTGAAAGTAAATGACTCGAAATTAAATGTTAGTTGTTAATGAGTTAGAAGTTAGTATTGCTTTTGCTTTCTTTTTTTAAGTCATTCTTTGGAGAACACTCAACCCACTTATCACAAGCATGGATCCTTGAACCAAGACATCTTCCAAAGGAAGGAAAAAAGGCCAAGTTTCCATACAATACCATGAAAGAGGGGAGACTTACAATCTCACTAACTATAATGTTATGCCTTTTGTGTCAAAATTTTAGTGCTATGTTAAGCAATCGTAATGGGACTTATGTAGAAGTCACAACTATTTGAGGTCGGGCAATAGAATTTTGGTGTTAATGCATGTTAGAGACATAGTATGATGAACTATGCTCATGAAACATACCAAACACAAAAAGAATATGCAAAGTGGGGGGCCTAATCTCATCCACACTTATGTTGATTTTGCAATCAACTAGCCTTAGGATATTGAGATATCATAGGTCCATGATATGAATGCATAAAGAAGGGGAATGAGATAAAGAGGGAGGGGAAATGGATCAAACTCAAATTGGACAAAGGAGGACTTTTACCAAATTAAGATCATTCATTCATTTTGGGAGATGGAATGTACATTCCATCAATCCCTTAAATCCAATGATCTTAACTCAACAAAGTCAAATCAACCTTGACCAAGGCCCAACAACACAATTCAAACTTCCAAAGTCAATCAAAATGGCTCTACACAATTTATTTGGCATTTATTCAATTAAAAATACTAAAAATAATACATTAAATTAAATATGGTAGGTCAATTTCCTAAAACCTCATCAAAATACCAAAGAAATGGCCATGAGAATTATCATAGGTCAAACAAGCTCAAATGACCTTGGAGAAAAAATTTCAAATTTTTTGGAAACCTAAAAGTATTTTTAAACAATTAAAAATATTCACAAAATCAATTAAATCATGAAAAATATTAATAATAATCCAAAAAATAATTTTAATTCAAAATATGAACGAGGATTTTATTTTAAATTTTTTGGTGAAACTATCATATTTTTTGGATCAATATTAAAATTAATATGAATTAATGAAAATCATAGGAATAAAAACTAAAAAAGAAAAACTAAAAAAAAACGTGGACCACTTGATCTCCCTCATTAATTAAAGTGGCATATCAAGTAGTCTGAAACGTGCAATCCACGATGGTCTTTAGTCAGCGCGCCACAACAATGGTCATCCAAACCAATGCTTATGATTAAAACATTTTAAACCAAATCAATGGTTCTGAACCGTGCCACATCACTGCTGAAGGCAAAGGTCGGTCATCTTCTCCGATGACCCTGGCCGGACTGGTTCAATCATCACCATGACTTAAATGAAAAAGGAGGACATGATCTGATAGATAAAATGGCATAGATCATGAATATCACCTCATTTTTAACTAACTCCAAATATATAGAGAGAGATATGTGGAGTTGAATTGTTAGGTGTGTCAATTGAGTTGCTTTGATTTAACCTCAAAGCAACTCAATCTTCTTGCCTACATTGGTAGGACTTCAGACAACCAAAGATCCAAGAGAATTGATGAGAATTGAGTGAGAATCAAAGAGAAGAAAAAATATGGAAAATACCTTCAATGTTGTGCGAAACTTGATCTCTTTTGCTTCAATTCATGTTTGATCTTTCTCCAATAGCTTGCAGAAGTGGCTTAGGATTGGTACTAAGCCTTGGATCCTGGAGTTTTTGAATCTCCAAACAGTGAGATTCAAACTCAATTTTCAAATGAAAATTATCGGGTTTTCCTTTTAAATGTGAGAGTTTGAAGAGTGGAGGCAAAGCTGGCGCGCAAGGATCCTTTGAAATGAGCACAAATGGTCTCTATTTATAGCAAAATAGAATGTTATTTGCACACTTGAAATTTTGTCCAAATTTAGCAATGTTATGTTCATGCATGCATGGGCGTGTACAAGCCCATGAAGCAACTCAATTAAGTCCAAAATCAACTATGCAGAGGTCTGAATGAAGCTTGAATGGCAAGGCAAAGTTATGTGATCACTTAAAGTTTGAATCTTGCCAACTGATACAGCTGTGTTTACACCATACGCAGACCCCTTAAACATCATCCAAAATGAAAGAATTGGAACTCTCTGGAAAGGTTAGATCAATAGGAACAACTCTTATGTTGAACACTTTTCCATTTGGAACATGTATCATGGTAAATTTTGAGGTGGAAGTTTGGAAATTTCAACATGTTAAAAAAATTTCAAAGTGTCAAGCCATATACTTCATTATTCCACCTTGCTTAACGTTTTATGTGAGCTCCAAATGAGAAAGGTCTTTTCATCAAAGTTATAGATCTTTAAAATAACTTCAAAATGGTAACCAATTTGACATCATTTGGATTTAGAATGAGTGAGTTATGCATTTTTGAAGTTGAGGAAAATCACTTGTTCAATGGTATTGGTCCAAAATGACCTATAATGTATCCTCATATCACATGCTCATAAAAGTTGATTCAACTCTAACTACAAACATCAAAGTTGAAGTAGATATCTTGAATTTTATTGTGCAACTGGTAAATAATTAATATCATAAAAATTGAGCAAGTTATGGTCTTGGGAAGTTGACTTTCAAGTTAGGGTTTAGACAAAATGACCTATAATGTTTCAACATAGAATATGACTTTCCAAGAAATATTAGCTCTAGACATCAACATGAAAGTTGTTTGTAATGTCATTTAGAGTAACATTTATCTTGGAATCATTTTCATATGATGGAAATTGTAGGAGATAGGGTCTAGAGAGACCCAGTTTTGACCAGATGAATTCATCGGGCCAACCACCATCAACCAAGTTGCTAACTTGCAATTCTCTTGACTCTTTAGGCTCATGGTAGATCATATATGCATAAGATGATGAATTTTGAAGTGTTCCTTGAGAAATTTGATCAATTGGTGAAGAAGCATGTTGAAGAAGTTACTCAAGATACCCTGTTAAACTAGGGTTTCCAAGGCAAACCAACTCCAAATTCTTGAATAAATATTAATCAAAATAACATGTAAAGATAAATGGGACTCATATATGATGCTTAGAGACATTATGGATCATTCCTTGGTTGTGCTCTTAGCATTGAGGGTCTTAAACCCTAGATGTGAACTTGATAGATCAATGGGGATCATGCCCTACCTACAAAAGAGTTAGGCAAAAGCAAAGACATATTTTTGGTATTTTGGTTAGTAAAAATGATAATATACAAGTAAGATACAATCATATGATGCTTAGTGATCTCTCCCAAAACAAAACCAATGAAGGAGGGGTAAGGAGGATGCCAAGGTATGATCCCAATGTTAATGCATATGATGAAATTGCATGAGAGATCTTAGGGTCAAAATTGGGGTCTTACAATATAACCAACACTTCACATTGCATTTTGGGATTTCAACTCATTTTTTAGAACAAACCGTTCATCCATACGAACCTCTTTCGTAGATTCTTCAATCTTCACTCTCAATTTTTCTTCAAATCTAGATTGCTACCATCTCTCAAGTCCTTCAATTTGCACTCTCGAGCTTTCTCCCTCTCTCGTGCATTCATAAGCATCTGCTTAATCAGTCCATCAAGATTCCATAGTTTCAACTGAAGAAAAAGAAGGTGGAAGAGGGAGATACAAATAGAAGATGAAAGTTGGTGAAAATGGAAAGAAAATTACCGGTGAAGCCGACGCCATTTCAATAGGTATGTCACGTTGATTACTTGAATTCTTCATGCTTTTTTCGTCAATTTATATTTCGAACTCGAATCGAAAGCGAAGCACCAAATCTGAACCATGATGAATTGAAATGCAAAGTGATTAGGGAGTGTTAGAGTTCAATTGAAGGTGTGGAATTACATTTTCATAAGAGGATGTTGAATAGATTCAATTGGTTATGACGAAGTTCAAGATTTGCGGTTTGATTTGAATTTCGCCTTGGGGACACTGACACTGGGTCAAATTGTGCTTCACTTTTCATGAAACATCTTTGTGAAGCATTTTTCGGTTGTGAATTCACATCTTTAAAATTGGGAAGAGTTTCTACCCGAATTGGCCAAATCATGCTTGTGTTAGGATGGAGTGATTTAACTACTTATAAGGTTGTGGAGTTTTGTGTGGGCTCTAGCTTGGGTATTTCCTTTTGGGTTTATAGAGTTTGTGCTTAAGGCCCGAATTTCGTCCAATTCACACCCCCATCATCTGTTTCCAGTAGATACCAAGGTTGGGCCTGTATTCCGGGCCCAAACCAACTTTGTTTGCACCTTAGATATGAAGCTTGTACCTTTTTTTTTGTTTCATTTCTTTATTTTATTAATCATGATTGGTTATAATTTATGTAATTTAATCCTGGATTAACCCTCTGATCGTAGATGTTTAGATTGGTATATAATTAGGATTTATGTGATCATTGGATTAATTTATTGAATTATGATTAATGCGATTTAATTTGTTAATTAGTCAATTAATTTAGATCTTTAGGAATTCTAGGTTTACGTAAATAAACTTAGCTTAAGTTCTCATCATGTATTAAGATATCAATTTAAATTAATTAGTTAGTTAATTAATTACAAATAATCAGGGTTACTTTCATTTAATCAATTTGTGAGGTATTGACCATTTTGCCCTTAAGGCTTAAAAAGTTGATTTTTAATACATGTTTCCTTAGTTTATAGCCTTGATTAGAATTGTCTAATTTTATCTAGTTTATTAATTCAATAGGGTTTACTGTTTTACATAGTTCAAATATTATTTTAATCTCATTGATTAGTGTTGACCAAAGGTCACTTTGGTCAACCAAATCCTTTGAATTGTGTTGTAATTTCCCATGCCTATTCAAGTGATCAAAAGACCCTTGATCACATGATATGGCAAGTTCGTTGTGCTCAAGCTATTGTGGATATGATGAATCTCAGGAGCTCAACACCTCAAGTTTCAAATGCAAGATCAAGACTTCAAGTCAACATCAATCAAGCATAGATAACAAAGTGGACCACTTCTCAAGCATTGGAAAGGTATCAACACTTGTCGAACATAATTCAGAGTGTGTGGCACGAGCCTTAAGAAGTAGAGAAGGAATGAGAGTGGAGAATTCCTATCCTCATTCTGAATATCTTTGGGTACAGGAGGAATGACCCAGTTGCTCATCGTATTCACCTATATTCGTAGACTTTAGCATAATTCAAATTATGTGATTGTCAAGTCTTATTCTACAACAAGTAACATTGCATCAATAAGATCAACACACAAGATCTCATGTCACCAACTTGTTAATTTTGATTCAAGTTGCACGCTATGAGCCTAAAGAAACAAAGAATGATGAGAGTGGAAAATTGCTATCCTTTTCTAGGATATCCTTGAGTAGAGGATGAATGACCCAGTTGCTCAAGGCATTCTCCTTTTTCATAGACTTCAAAACAATTCGAATTAAACAATTGTCAATTCTTCTTAACATAACAAACAACATGGAATCATAAAGATCAATAATCAGAGGCCTCTAACAACACTTGTCAATCATGATGAGGGTTACACGCTATGAGCCTTAAGTAATGAGGAATGATGAGACAGAGTTTCTCCTACCCTTGTCTAGATTGACTTTGCATACGGGGCGTAGGCCCTAGCTATTCAAAGAATTCGTCCTTGTTCATAGACTTTAGTGCAATTTGAACCATGCAATTGGCAAGTCTTCTTCAAGCAAGAATCAGTCATTCAACACTTTAACAAGTGAAACACTATTGCACTTCAATCATTTCTCCTTAGTGGGTCATTAATCATACTCTCTTTGGTAGTACGATATCCTTTGGATCATGTCCCTTGTGCCAAATCTTGGAATCCTAATAAACTTATTCAATCATTGTTTGCCCGGTTAGTCCTCTCGTGCTTTAGAAAACCCTTATTCATCGTGATCCTTATCATACCTCTTGTGCTTAGGCCCACTCTAGTCAATCGTTGTTTTCCTTATCAGTCCTCTTGTGCCTTGGAAAACCCCCCAATCATTTATTTGTCTTATAAGACCTCTTGTGCTAAGACCAACCTCTTGAGCTCTTTTTCCTTGTATATCCTCTCATGTATTGGCAACTCATCTCTCATTCATTGCTTGTCTTATAAGACCTCTCGTGCTTAGACGAAGCTCTTTTTCCTTGTAAATCTCTCGTGCATAGGCCAATCATATCTCATTTGTCACTATAGTTTACTACCATCATTGGTTATGCCACACTCTTGCTTGTTAAGCAACCTTCCTTGCCTCTTCGAAATCCAATCAAATATCTTCCTTTGTTGTCAGCCTTAGTGGGCTGAACTATGATTGCTTTGATTTTCTCATTGCACGATAAGAATACATAGGCACAGTGGTTCGAATCCTCCGCGAGCACACTTATTTATTTCTCCTTCATCCATCTCCATGATGCATCCGTATACTAACTTCATTCACTCCATGTGATATACATATTCTTTGATCCAAATACACTATCTCTTTGAGCTCCATCTTGTGTCACTTCGGGAACCAAGAGTTGTTTGGCTCGTAAACACTTCATTCCCTTTGTTTTCGGCTATACCATATAGTTGCAGACGATTTCGGCTAGTCCACATATTGGCCAATGCCTGTTTTACTCTCGGGTTCAGATTTCATCCCCTTTTGGAGTTTAAATCATATAATCCTTTGGTTTAGACCATATCTTTATCACTCTTTTTTCACCTCCTATCATTAGTCCTATGAACTACGGAGCTCTGAATTCCTTATTGCACTATAAGGATACATAGGAATGAGGGCCCTAATCTTCTTCGAGCACTTTACCTATTCTTTTTCCTTTTCCCTTACTCTTTTTCGAGTAATCCTTAGATATCACACTCATTCAAGCGAGAATAATCAAAACGGTTTCCGTTGAGTAAAACGAATGTTAGGGGGTGCTAGTACCTTCCCCTTGCATAATAGACTTCCTTACCCAATATATCTCTTTCTCGTGGGTTTTATCGATGTTTTCCCTTTCCTTTGGGAATAAATAAAGTTCGATCGCGACTCTGTTGTATGTTCGAGAATGCGATACATTCAGATATATTTTCGCTAGCTTCAGCTGGCGACTCTGTTGGGGAAACTCTATTGCTTGGAGTATTTCCTAGTCGCTAAAAGGAGTCTAGCCTAGTTTTGATTGCTTCTCCATTTGCTTGGGTATTTAAATTTATTGATTTATTCGTTTTATTTATCGCATTCTTTATTGCATTAAATATTTCTTATACTGGATTTTATATGTTATGTTATCTGATGGTTGGGCTATATTACATGAGTGAATCCCATACCCGAGCTTAGTGCATACATATGATAGACTTGTGGATAGTCGTGTACACCTGCGTTTTGCACGTTGGGTTGTCACGAGAACCACACCCAGACTAGATTCACTTGGAAGTACTTTTGTCCTGCGAGAACTCGTAACGACAAGGTATTTTCATTTTGAGTCGATGAATCTAGGAGACCTTATAGGGACTACCTTTTGAAGACTAGAACTTACTTGTGATGGGGATATGGGTTTTTCTGCAGAAAACCATATACTCTATATACCTTTATACTCATGGACGTCAAACCTTTGATCCTGCATTGGGCAGTATACATATACTATCCGAATTATTTGTGCGGTTAACATACATTATTGCATTACTGTATATATGCCGGAGTTTTGAACTTGAGTTATTATACCATCGATGCTTTGAATCCATGGATATCACATAATTATTTGCATGTCATCACCAACATATGCATTCATTCATTTGCATGTCATGACTATCAACCAGAAAGAGCTCACCTTATCCTTTTCTCAGTCCGAAAGACGACGACATTTCGACACCAGTACTTCACTAGAGCTAACAAGTCGAAAATCATGGCAGATACGGAACAAGAGAATGCTACCTATAGGGAAACCTTAGCTCAGTTCCAAGGCAAAATGGGCACCTTCAAAGGTAACATGAACACCATAATGGAGTACCTTCAAGCCCATAAGGCTTCTACCTCCACTCTACCAATCTTGTTACTGTTGTGGTTACTGATGTCGTTATTTTCACCACTTCTATTGATGTTATTGTTGATACTATGATTCAACCCGTGGTGAGCCAACCGATTTGTCAGCCAGGTCCTAGTAGGCATGTTGTTTCCTATCCCTGGGGTTTGCCACCAAACTTTACTCCCTAATTTGCTAATAGGAATACTTTTATGCCATATCAACTATTTGTTGTACATCCTGCCAATGGTAATTTTGTTGTTTGTCCTTGGGGCATTACCACTCTATCTCCTCAGATGGTTAGTGCTAACAACCGTGGGATCAACCCAGAACAGGCTCTTCAAACTTCTGCACCAGTTATTGTTAAAACTCCTTATGATAATGAAGATGAGTACAAATGCCATAGCCTTCACTTATATATTCCTCCTAGAGCTACTTAACTAAATGTTCAAGATTTTAATCAAGGTGTTCAGGTACCTCCTCCTTATCCTGGGGCATCTTTTATTGTTGCGCCTCCATTTTTGTATCATGGGGCACCCTGTAGCGGGGTATTCGTTACCTTTAGATTTATTGACTAAATCAAAAGTAAATCATACAATTCGAGTCGCCACCGCACTTCTATTTATCCAAAGGAAAGGTTAGAAAGCAAACAAAAACCGAGAAGTTTTATCAAATCAAAAACTAATAAAAATGTCAGAGATCTGGGTAAGGGGGTTGGTTATGCAATGGGAAGGTTTTAAGCACCCAAAACATCCTTAGTACTCTAAGGGAGCCCTTTTTGCAAATGTTGAATGGTAGGTTGGTATTTGTGAATATATTTGTGCAAACATGATTGGGGAGATGAGAGAAGAGTATACAAGTTATTTACAATTTTTGTGTTTGAATGGATAAACCCATTGCCTACGTACCATCACAAAGGTAGGATCAAAACCTCGTAGTTCGGGGTAAAAATCTCAAAAATAAGTTGGTGAATTGATTGGTTCAAAAGCCTTAAGGTCTGTTATTATCAAAGGGAGAAAACTCAACCTAAACCATAAATCCACCATGTGAGGAGAGCTTCAACATACTAGTGAGGGATCCACCCTATAATAAGTATGGAAAACTTATAGTCCAATCACTAAGGATACAGGTGAGATTTATATCAACCACTATGATAACTCAAACCTAATAGCTAATGTTTATGAAAAGCTTTGGCAAAGGTGGCCATTGGAACCACAAAAATAATTTGAGTGAGTTGTATCTACAAATGAAAAGTATTCATAAAATAAAGTCAAAGTTGACTTAAGATTCAATTCAAAATAAGTATTATGAAAAGAGTTTGGAAAATCAAAGGCATAATGCCTAGGTTTCTAGTTTTGAAAATAATGTTGATGTTTGAACAAAATGAGTTTGGCTTGGGTTAGAGTGGAGAGAAAAAGAAAAGGGTTATTACTAAACATGCAAAGATGAGGGAAGAGAAATAAAACCCTTGGAGTTCCTTTCTTGATATCATAATGATGATCCAAGTTGCTCCTTTCATTTGGACTTAGGAAGCAATAATCAATTAACTCAAGCAATCAAGCAAATATTCAATCAAGCTCCTAGGATCTTCCAATTTGGATTTGTCTCTCTTATCTTGGATGCTCATGACAATGGTCCTTTTAATTAGCTCATGTTTGGGATTCCTACCACACAAGAACAAACAAATCAAAAAGTTCCACAATGCAATAGAAAGAATGGACAAGAGTGAATTTAGAATAGGGGTCCTTTCAATTCAACTTCAAGATTAAGCATTCTAAAGGAATGAGGCCTAGTTGCTCTTCAACAATCTTAGCATTCTTAAGGCATGAGGCCTAGTTGCTCTTGAAACTCCATTAAGCATAGGTAAGGTCCTAATTCTAAGTCCTTTCTCCTTTTTGCATTGGGTCATACAAACAAAACAAAACAAGCACAAGGCAATAGTATATACACAATAATGTGCTCAAGTGAGCAAAAGACAAATGGCATAAACATAAACATGAGCTCAAGTGAGCAAAGGGAAAAGACAATTATGAATTAATGAGCAAGAAATTAAATTGCATTAAAGTAAATTGCAAGAATTAAATTCTTGAATTAAAAGTTAGTAATTAGTAGTTAATGTTGGTGTGCCATAATGCAATTTAGCGCTATGTTAAGCAATCGTAAGTGGACTAATGTAGTAGTCACACCTATCTGAGGCCGGTCAATAAAACTATAGGCAAATAAACACAAGTTAGAGATCATGAATAGTAAGCCAAGTTCCTACAACTTGTCATGCCAAAAGAAAAGAAGAATGACCTTGTATGGATTTCAGGTTCTTTGCTTGACCAAGAAGCAACCTATCTTGGACACAAAGCAATCCACTTGATCTTTGATCAAGATGAATTTGATTTGGATCAAAGAAGGTTAAGTCTCTCATATGTCAAGGCTAACCATAAATCATTAACTTATTGGTCAAAAGAAAATGAAGAAGATGAAGATGGAAATGGAATATACAAAATGGAAATTTAAATGACATAACCAAAACACATTGATCAAACATGAATGGAATCAACATCAATCAATGGTAAACAGAAGTGAAATGAAGATTAGAAGTCAAGAAAGGTCAAACATATTTTTGGTATTTTGGGAATTAAAATAATACATAAAATAAAATGAACAAATAAAGGTCAAACTTCAAATCCAATTCAAATCAACTTGGATAAGTCCAATTAGATCATCATGAGTCTAACATGGTCAAACAAGGTTTGACAAATTTTCTCAATATTTTTTGAAAACAGAAACTAATTTTAAACAATTAAAAATGAAGAAAAATAACATAATTGGAATAAAATCTCAAATAAATCTCAAATCAATTAAGAAATTGATGAGAATATTTTTCATAGATTCATCATTATCCAAAGATGTTAAGAAAATATTTTTGGCATTTTTGAATATCAAATGGTATTTTAAATGAATTAAAAACAATCAGAAAAGGAATAATTCACAAAAAATATTAAATGGAATCACAAAAATAATTAAAAATCATTTTATGAAACTAGAATTTAAGAGAAATTTTTTGCAATTGGTCCCATATTTTTGTGATTCCAAATAAAGAAGTTATGAATTTTTAAATATAAATGGATTAAAAGAAATTAAAACAGAAAATAATAAAATAGGAAAAACCACAGGCGTCTGATCAGCGCTCATTCATTGACGTGGCTGATCAGAAGGCCAGGAAGCGCGCGCGTACCAGATGCTAGAGTCAAGCGCGAAACATGAATGATTTAAAAAAGTCATAACAACACAAGGCCAGGATTAGATCTGAGACTCATCATCCAATGGCCAGGGTTTGGACGCGTGGGGATGGTGGTGGAAACCACCGTCTTCTCCGGTGAGAAGGCCAAATCCGGCCACCAGTTGCAGGTTTTACAACCTCAACTAAAACACGCGATCCATATACCAAATGAAAGCTGGGGTGATGTACATCACCCCTGTGACCTTAGTTTTTGCTTAAGATCCTTATAGAAGAAGAAATCTAAGGTTGAAAAACAAGGTGTTCAATCTGAAGTTAACCAATTCACAAAATTAAAGCCACCACTAGCTTGCCTCTCAAATGAGGACTTCAGAAATGCCAACCAACACAAGAAATGCACAATAATCAGTGAGATTCGAAGCAAAATAGTTGAGGATTAAACCTTTGAAGTGCAACTTTTATGAGCAAAATCCAACCCAACTCTTGGTTGCAGCTTGAACTTGAAGTGACAATGAAGCAAGGCTTAGGAATTAGAAGCTAAAGATCAACCAGGGAAGTTGAAATTTAAGCTTGAAAAGAGAAGTGAAATTTCAGAGTTCCTTTGGTGAGAGGTTTGGGAATCAATTCAGCAGAGGTTCAGGGGCCTTCAGGTTACCAATTGAATGAAGTAATGTCTTCTATTTATAGCCACAACTGATGCAAGGTGTCATCAAACTCGTGTGCATGTGAAGTTGGGTCCTCCATGCATGGGCCTGTACAGGCGCATGTGAGGCCCAAAATCAATTGATTTTGCATGCTGAACTCAAATGAATCAAGTTTGGACATGCAGATGGCAATGCAATGGCTTGTGTATCAAGATTTAACATGTTATGCATAATTGATCATAAAGCTTCATCTCTTCGAAAATCCCATTTGAAAAATCCAAACATAAGCATGTGGGTAATGGTTGGAAAGGTCTTGACATAAGGAGCAAAAGTTATGTTGAACAAAAATTCATTTTGAGTTTGGAAAATATTGAAAACCAGCCATGAAGTTCAAGGTACAAAACATGTATTTGAAAATTTTGCCAAAATGGACCAACTTCAAACCCTTCTGTTTTAATGATGCAAGCCTAAAATGGAAACACCTCTAACATAAAAGTTGTAGATAGTTTCAAGAAAATCAATTTAGACTTAAATTTGGCATCATTTGGATTTTTTATGAGAAAGTTATGGGCACTTGAAGTTGGACTTTTTCAAGATTCAATGGCTTTGGCCCAAAGTGACCTATAATGTTTTGTATTAGCACATGTGTTTAGTTTAGGATTATGAAATTTTGTCCAACATAACAATTGAATTGGACACCTTAAACTTTCCAATGCACTTGGTCTCACCTCAAAATCATAAAAAATGAAGGAGTTAGGTCTTTAGGAAGTTGACCCAAAATTAGGGTTTCAGTCAAAATGACCTATTATGTTTTGAAATGAATGATGACCTTTCAAGTTTCAAATGGATTTTTGATGAACATGAAAGTTGTTCATATGGTTCTTAAGAACATATATTTTCTTAGGTTCATCATCATTTGACAAACATATCAAAATTTAGGTCTCAGTGGATTTCAAAATAGTCAGATGAATTGATTGATCAACTTCTCAAGTCCAAACTTCAAATTTTGATGAATGAATGATTGAGGATACTCACATAGGTTCATATATGCATAAAATGATGAATTAAAGAACTGACCTTGATTCATGAGGTTGCTTCATGAGCAAGGCAGTATCAATGCACAACTGAATTAGGGTTCCCTTGGGAAACAATCCTCAAGCCCTTTGGTTTATCTTGATCAAATTGAAAATTTTAGATACTTGGGAGGCATATATGATGATTGAGAGCTTTTTGTACCATTTTCATGCTTGCTTTAAACTTCATTTGTTCATATAAATAAGCATAGGGGCCTCCTAGGAGCCTTGGATCACATGACTGCTTAAGCTTCAAAACAAAACAAGTTAGTGGCATATTCTTGTGCTTTTGGTTAGTAAACAAAATAAGAAAAGCAATAATATACAATTCAAGCATGCTTGGTGGTCTCAAATCAACTCACACAAGTCCCAACCCTAGGGTTAAAGAGTCAAGATGCTATGATCCTTGAGGCAAATGCAATATGCAATGATATGATGCCATGAGGGATCTTAGGGTCAAAATTAGGGTCTTATAGATGCCCCTATTTAAGGTCATTCTAGCCGGGGATATGAAGGTTAAAATCTTCGTCTCGACGAGGTAGAATGGGTTTAAATAATAACAACGAGGGATACCGGTTACTGGGCATATAATAGGTGACCAACCAAGCGTGAATTGGGGAATATTTCCAAAACACTCATCATCCGAAAAGGAGGGCTGAAAAGTCAACTCAATTTACAGGATGGGCATTTGATTCCATAAGGAAATACGAATCTTACTCGATTGGGGAAGAAAAAGACTTCGACTGAAGAGCACATGAGATATATTATCTATTACCGTCAGAACGTAGATAACATACTCGCATGGAAGAATATCCACAACCGGTTACTGGGTTAATAAAGGATAAATCGACCGAAAAGAAAGGACATCGGGATACCGGCTACTGGGTATAAAATGATGACCAATCAAGGGCAGAAACAATCATTACCAAACAAGGGTAAATGAAAGATGACTCGCTGGGGATAAATTGCTTGATTATAGCAATTATCCAAGAGATATATCACCGGTTACTGGGTGATATACTCAAAACTTAAGGAATATCAATACCGAATATTGGATAAAGATAACCAACAAGGAGGGGATTACATCTACCAGTTACTGGGTAGAAAATCAATGATGAGAGTAACCGTCATCTGTTAGGATGAACAAAAATCAAGGATTAACTCTGCAAGGGGACCAAAATGGGGTTTACATCTATCAGTTACTGGGTAGAAAACCACAGAAATAGGACTTACAACTACCAGTTACTGGGTAGAAGGCCACAAAAATCCACTAGGGAGAAGAATGAACAATTATTGGTTACTGAGCAATTGATCACTTAAACCACTGGGAGCTGCAAGGGAAATAACAAGAAAGGGGGTCAATCTAGGAACAAACTAGAGAGACACAATGAAACAAAACTCAACCTAATGAGGATATGATTCAGGGGAGTAACTCCATCCCAATACATATTTTGGGAGGAACCTGAAACCAAAATCATCCACGAGGACATAACTCAGTGGGGAATATGGAAGAAAAGATAAACACTTTCTGCCTAAGGGGCTGACTCTATTTGAAGAGATCAGACACAAACATCTGCTTGGGGAAGAACATTTCACAAACAGCAGGAGATAACAAGCAAAGATATATGGCAAAGATGCAGGATGGATATCTGAATGCTATAATTATGTATGTATATGCGCGGTTTATGTATGATTAATGCTGACAAACAGACATATCTAACACAAACAGGTCCAAGGATCAATGGACAAACATCCAATACAACACCTCAAAAGAGAAAGCCAGGCCCACAAGAGAAACTCCAATCTGGTGGGGAGCAACAAATACCAGGAAACACCGATCACCGCAGAGGACCAAACAGGGTCGTTGCCGGGGATCAAGGCTACTGCTGGGGGAACAAGCAGGAATGTCAAGGATCAGAGATTGCTGTTTGGGATCAGCCAAAGGGCACCAATACCAAAGTTGGGGATCTTCCAACAGTTCTCGGGAATTCGCAGAGATAACAATAAAATCCATCATGGATGAACTCTCCTGGGGATTTTATCGGGAGGATAAGATCAGGCAAAAAAGAACTCTTCTAGGGATCTTATCAGGAAATAATATGAAATTCTATGGGGAACAACCACCAAACAGAAGCACATCAATCAAACATTCACTTCTAACCACCGAAGGAACATCTCTACTGCGAAGAAAGAAACAATCACTCCGTTGGGAAGCTAACAACACATCCTCCTCGAAATTCCAACACCAAACTAGGATCAGGTAAAGTCTCAGCTGGGGAAGCTACAAAGCCATCACCAGGGATTTGCTGCTGAATAGACAAAAGATCCGATGCAGGGGAAACTCTGCTGGGGAGCATAATACGGATAAGATCCATCATAGAAGGAACTCTACTGGGGAACTTATCAAGGAAAGATATGAAACTCTGTGGGGAACAACCACCAAATAGAAGTTCCAAAAATCAACAAATTTCCTCATATCTGTTGGAGAAACATCTCTACCAAGGAGGGAGAACCACTGCTCCGCTGGGGAAGGAAATAAACATCTTCAACACCAGCCCTGCTAGGAGGAAACCATCCAAAGAGGAGGAAAGAACAGATATATCATGCTCGGATCAGGCAACTCCACTGGGGAAAGACTACTGGCAATCATACTAGGGATAACTTGTAGGCGATCATGCTGGAGATAATCTGCTGGTGAACCAACTGGGGGGAAGGCTAACGTGAGCGGCCCTACTGAGGTTGAGTGATAAGCAAACTTGCTGGGAAAAAATATGCAAGCTAACCTGGCGAGAATTTCCAACCATGCTGGGAGTTCCTGCTCACTCTGCTGGAGATTTCCAATCACAAAGAGGGAAGACCAACTTCCTCAAAAAGATAGCATATCAACTTTTATCAATCTATAAGGGATTTTAGGTCAATCCACACAAGGGATGACAACCATATAATTGATAAAACATAGATGCTAGACCCAGACTCACTAGGGAGTTAGAAGACCGATATCAAAAACTTCAGACTCTCTGAGGAATTTGGTGGTGTATTACCTTCCTCTGCGTTCACTAAGGAGACAACCTAAAAGATGATGAAAGAGGATACAAATATGCTAGGAATATGAACAAATGCCTTACCCTTTTGGAGATCGTACTATCCTTGGGAGAGCACTCAAGACATCCCAATTATCCTTTCAGCCAGTGTGAATGTTCACTTTGTTTAAAAATAGTTTATAAAAACTTTATTTGTTTAAAACAATGATATTTATCAATTAAAACATGCAAGCATTTGATAAACAGAAACAAATAAGAGTACAAAGAATTGGATAAAGGTTCAAATTTATTTGATGGAATGGTAGTCTGCAAATGGCAAGACTCCATGGATCTTTACAAATTTGAAATTGGGGATATATATTGGAAAAAATGGCTACATTGAACATAATGACCATTTTTCAACCAACTCTGAATCCAATGTATTCGAAGCTTCAGCTGACCATGACTGAGCGAGAATCTTTGACAGATGCCAGCTGTAGAACAAAGTCTTGTCAGGATGCAGTTACTTGCCAAATCCCTAATTTTTGCCTAGATTGCCCCAAGGTAAGGTACTCAATCTAGCGGGATATATATATTCATTTTTTTATGTCTCTAACTTTTGCCTGGATCGCCCTTTCAGGTTTTCAATCCACCGAGACGCTCATTTTTACCTAAGTCGCCCTTTCGGGTTTTCAACTCAGCGAGCTATTCTGTTTTTATTTTAGGCGAAGTATTTCTTGACTGCTTATGAATTCACAGGATGAGTGAAATCCTCCCCATCCATAGTTGTAAGTATCAAAGCACTGCCTGAAAAGGCTCTCTTAACAACATATGTACCTTCATAGTTTGGAGTCCACTTGCCCCTGGAATCGGGCGCGAAAGACAAAACTTTCTTGAGCACGAGGTCACCTTCTCGGAACACACGAGGCTTGACCTTCTTATTAAAGGCTTTCTTCATCCTTTGTTGATATAACTAACCATGGCACATGTCAGTCATCTCTTCTCTTCAATCAAATTCAGTTGATCATAACGACTCTGAACCCATTCAGCATCAGTCAACTTTTCTTCCATCAAGACTCTCATTGATGGAATCTCAACCTCCAAGGGGAGCACAACCTCCATGCCATATACAAGAGAGAAAGGGGTTTCCCCTGTTGAAGTGCAGACAGATGTACGATAACCATGCAAAGCAAATGGCAACATCTCATGCCAATCTTTGTATGTAACAACCATCTTCTGGATAATCTTCTTGATGTTCTTGTTAGCAGCTTCAACAACCCCATTCATCTTAGGTCTATAAGGAGAAGAATTATTATGTGCAATCTTGAACTCGCTACATAGCTCTTTCATCATCTTGTTGTTCAAGTTAGATCCATTATCAGTAATGATCTTGTCTGGCACACCATAACGGCATATGAGTTGATTCTTGATAAACTTCACAACCATTTGCCTGGTCACGTTCACATATGATGCCGCTTCAACCCATTTGGTGAAGTAATCAATTGCTACGAGAATAAATCTATGACTGTTTGACGCCTTTGTCAATTCCCCACATGGAGAAAGGCCATGGTGATGAAATAACATTTAGAAGTGTCGGGGGAATATGAATCTTATCCGCATAGATCTGACACTTATGGCATTTCTTCACATATTTGCAGTAGTCAGACTCCATTGTCAGCCAATAGTAGCCTGCTCTCAACATCTTCTTTGCCATGGCATGTCCATTGGAATGAGTACCAAATGAACCCTCATGGACTTCAGTCATCAACATGTCTGATTCGTGTCTATCCATGCATCTGAGCAGAACCATGTCAAAATTCCTCTTATAAAGCACATCGCCATTGAGGTAGAAACTGCCAGATAATCTCCTCAAAGTCTTCTTATCTTTAACAGATGTCCCAGGCTGGTAAATCTGGCTCTGAAGAAAACATTTGATATCAAAATACCATGGCTTACCATCTTTCACTTCTTCAACTGCAACTACATGAGTTGGTCTATCCAAGCGCATCATAGTAATATTGGGGACTTCATTCCAGAATTTCACCATAATCATCTAAGCAAGCGTAGCAAGAGCATCTGCCATTTGATTCTCATCCCGAGGAATATGATGGAAGTCAACCTCAATAAAGAACGTTGAAATCCTCCTCGCATAATCTCTATATGGGATGAGGCCAGACTGATTCGTCTCCCATTCACCCTTAATCTGATTAACAACAAGGGTCGAATCGCCATAAATATCAAGATGCTTGATCCTAAGATCAATACACTCTTCCAATCCCATAATACAGGCCTCATACTCCGCCATATTATTCGTGCATTTGAAAGTTAGCCTTGCTGTAAAAGGAAAATGGGTGCCTCGAGGAGTAATAATCACTGCCCCAATACCATTTCCATACTGATTAACAGCGCCATCAAACACCATACCCCATCGAGAACCAGGCTCTGGCCCTTTACCGAGCGTAGGCTCATCGTAATCTTTCATCTTAAAATAAAGAATCTCCTCATCATGGAAGTTGTACTGAACAAACTGATAATCCTCAATTGGTTGATGTGCCAAGTGGTCAGCCAATATACTACCTTTAATAGCTTTCTGAACTCGATACTCAATGTCATACTCAGACAACAACATCTGCCAACGGGAAATCCTCCGAGTTAAAGCAGGCTTCTCATAGATATACTTGATTGGATCCATTTTGGATATCAACCAAGTTATATGATTTAACATATATTGGCGTAAATGCTTAGCAGCCCAAGCCAAAGCACAACATGTCTTCTCAAGCATTGAGTACCGAGAATCACAATCAATGAACTTCTTACTCAGATAGTATATAGCATACTCTTTCTTCCCTGATTCATCTTACTGACCCAGAACACAACCCACAGAGTCTTCAAGAACCGTTAAGTACATAATCAAGGGTCTCCCTTCCACAGGCGGAGACAGAATTAGAGGCTCAGACAGATACTCTTTGATACTGTCAAAGGCATTTTGGCAATCCTCGGTCCAATAATGACGCTGATATTTTCGAAGGAGCTTGAATATTGGCGCACATGTGGCAGTCATGTGGGATATAAATCTGGAAATATAATTCAAGCGGCCAAGAAAACCTCGGACTTGCTTCTCAGTTTTGGGCGCAGGCATTCCTAGTATTGATTTTACCTTGGCAGGATCAACTTCAATACCTCTTTCACTGACAATGAAGCCCAATAACTTGCCAGAACGGACTCCAAATGTACACTTGTTCGGATTCAGACGGAGTTTGTACTTCCTCAAACGCTGAAAAAGCTTCAACAAGTGCTCTACATGTTCAATTTCCGTTCTCGACTTAGCAATCATATCATCAACATATACCTCGATCTCCTTGTGCATCATATCATGAAACAAGGTAGTCATAGCACGTTGATACGTGGCTCTGGCGTTCTTCAAACCGAAGGGCATCACTCGATAACAAAATGTTCCCCAAGGCGAGATGAATGTTGTCTTCTCCATATCCTCGGGTGCCATTTTAATTTGATTATAACCGGAAATCCGTCCATAAATGAGAAGACATTGAATTTAGCTGTATTATCTACCAACATATCAATATGTGGTAGAGGAAAATCATCTTTCGGACTAGCTTTATTCAAGTCTCTATAGTCCACACACATTCAGACTTTTCCATCTTTCTTAGGCACGGGCACAATATTGGCCACCCATTGAGGATATGTAGAAGTCACCAGAAACCCCACATCAATTTGCTTCTGAACTTCTTCTTTAATCTTCACTGCCATATCAGGATGAGTTCTTCTGAGTTTCTGCTTCACAGGCACGCACTCAGGCTTCAAAGGCAGGAAATGTTGCATGATATCAGTATCCAGACCAGGCATGTTTTCATATGACCAGGAAAATACGTCGACATATTCTCGTAGTAACTCAATTAACCCCTTCTTCACAGACTCTTCCAGGAGTGCCCCAATCTTCACTTCGCGAACACAATCCTATGACCCCAAGTTGACTGTTTCCAGATTCTTAAGATGCGGCTGAATGATCTTCTCTTCGTGCTCAAGCAGACGGGTAATCTCATTAAGAATCCCTTCAACATCATCTTCTTCGGTCTCAAATATAGGGAACTCAAAGTTGGGAGATGGTGTTGGATCATTATGTTCAATGGGTTTGATCAACCTGCTTAATGATTTTGGATATAGAAGAGATTTTAGAATTCAAACAAGGCAAATCATTATGCAGATGAAAAGATTGATTTTATTCTCTTTTTTAGGGTTTTTTAGTGATCACCAATTTCATGTAAAAAAGCAAAAAGCAAAAATAATTTGGAAAAACAAACATTTAACATGTAATTATTGAATGAATGTCATTGTATTAATGTGCCAACAATGTCATCACTTCTCCTTTTAGCATGGGAGAAGGGTTTTCAAACAAAAGTGAACACATTACGTGGACTTATGGACAACTGTTGGAACATCAACAACGACCCAGTTATTGCAGACTCCTCCAGGGATGACAAAGTTGCCAGAATCTTCCTCTGCATCATCTTCCATTATAGCAGCAGCCTCTTGGTCTTCGACCGTATGGATGAAACCTCCACTCTGAAATAAGCCACGCTCATTGAAAGTGCCTGAAGAGTACCATATGCCAACCTAGGATTTATTGTCTTCCAGCTTAATCATTTATCTTAAGCCAGTAGTTGCGCCATGCTCAATGGCCAACTTCGCATCATTGTAGGATGCAAATGAAGAAGTTCCTATCTTTAAAGGCTCAGCAACAGATAAGGCTTGGAACGGAGTCCCAACCTCATCCTCAGTATCAATGTAAGAAAAGGAAGACAAATGGCTTACCAGGAGAGCCTTCTCTCCCCCTACCACCACCAACTTCTTGTTCTTGACGAACTTTAACTCTTGGTGTAGGGTGGATGTCACGGAGCCTACCTCGTGAATCCATGGTCTGCCAAGCAAGCAGCTATATGATGGGTGAATATCCATGACCTGGAATGTGATCTAGAAATCACTAGGTCCGATCTTGATTGGGAGCTCAACCTCGCCAATCACAATTTTTCTGGATCCATCAAAAGCTTTGACTACCACTCCACTCTACCTCATGGGAGGCCCTTGGTATGAAAGTTTCGCCAGAGTGGATTTTGGCAACACAATCAGTGATGATCCTGTGTCTACCAGCACATTAGACAAGGCATCATCCTTGCAGTTCATAGAAATGTGTAGAGCCAAATTATGGTTTTTTCCCTTCTCGGGAAGATCAACATCGCAGAAGCTCAAATTGTTACAAGCAGTAATGTTTGCAACAATGCTATCAAACTATTCTATTGTGACATCGTGATCCACGTATGCCACGTCCAACACCCTCTGCAAAGCTTCATGGTGTGGCTCGGAGTTCATCAGCAAAGACAACATAGATATCTTTGACGGAGTTTGAAGCAGCTGATCTACAATATTATACTCGCTCCTTTTGATGAGCCTCAACATCTCATCACAGTCCTCTCTCAACATGCCATTCTGGCCAACATGGACATGAGCTTTAGCAACGACGGCAGGTCTATCAACAACAAGTGCCGGATTCAGAGAAGTAGAAGAAGTACCCACAGGGGTGGCGGAATTATCAACAGTATCATTTCTTCTCAAGATGTCTACATGGGGTTTCAGCGGCGCCGAAAAAACACGACCACTGCGGGTCACACCACTAACATCAGATATGCTTGTAATAGAAGTGGAGGGCAACGGTACCTCCTTCCCATCTTCTAATGCAATCACATTATATCTGTAGGGAACAACCTTAACTGAAGAGTATGGAACAGGGCCAGCTGGCTTAATAATAAGAGATAAAGAGGCCTTCTTTTTGCTGCCATCATATCTGACAACAATATGTTCGGGCATTCTGAATACAGATGATATAACATTAACTTCATCCTCATCACGATTCTGAAGTATCTCGATCACACCCTGATCCAGCATCTCTTGGATGTCCTTCCTGACTTGGAGACATCCTCTCTCATTGATAGTGCACACACGACATCTGTCATGGTCATGCTCGTAGTGATTGTATCCACATAACAGTCTGTGCATCTCGACCAACGATTGTCTGATATGGCTGACATATCGGACTTTGTACTTGCCAAGGTAACCCTGAACCATGTTAACAGCAGATTTCCCATGCTCGGGCAATGGGTTCTTCTTAGCGTTCGGACCTACGTCCTCAAAAAACAAAATACCGCTTCTCACAAGGTCTTGAACCTTGGTCTTCAAGGGATAACAACTCTCCACATAATGTCTGGGAGCCCCAAAATGATGAACACCGTGAAGCTCAGGCTTGTACCACCACTGAGGGTTGATCGGTGCAGCGGGTGGGTCACGTGGAGTAATCAGTTTCCTTTCAATCAATGAAGGATATAACTCAGCGTAGGTCATTGGAATTGGATCAAAAGTGACCCTCTTCCTATCATAGCTAGTGCTGGTATTGTTGTTGTTTCGAGGCTGGTAGGCCTGCTGTTGCAGACGATGTTATGGTTGTTGACATTGTTGATGTTGTTGTTGCTGGTGCCGATAATGTTGATTTTCCCTGAAAGCAGGTGCTATATGAGCCACCTGGTGCTGGTTACTGGCAGGGCGCACAGTTTTCCTCTTCATAGAGGGTTTTCTTTGTTTAATATGGGAAGACACAACATGTGCTTCTCCATCTTTCTTCTTGGAAAACGCCCCATAACGTTTGGCAGAAGAGCCTTCATCTTTGGCCAGACGTCCTTCACGGACTCCTTCCTCTAGTCGCATCCCCATGTTCACCATCTCGGTGAAGTCAGAGGGAGCACTAGCTATCATCCTCTCGTAGTAAAATGAACTCAAGGTCTTCATAAAGATATTGGTCATTTCCTTCTCTTCAAGTGGAGGCACAATTTGTGCGGCCAATTCACGCCACCTCTGGGCGTACTCCTTAAACGTTTCCTTCTCCTTCTGGGACATAGCCCTCAGTTGGTCCCTACGGGAGCCATATCAATGTTGTACTTCTATTGCTTGACGAAAGCTTCGCCAAGGTCGTTGAAGGAGCGGATGTTTGCACTATCCAGGCCCATATATCATCTCAATGCGGCACCGGACAGGCTGTCCTGGAAATAGTGGATGAGGAGTTGATCATTGTCGGTTTGAGTTGACATCTTGAGTGCGTACATCACAAGATGGCTGAGCGGGCAAGTGCTTCCTTTGTACTTTTCAAAGTCAGGCACTTTGAATTTGATAGGAATCTTAACATTTGGCACGAGGCACAGCTCAACAGCAAATTTACCGAAGAGGTCCTTCCCTCTTAGAGTTTTCAGTTCCTTGCGCAACTCAAGGAATTGATCATTCATAGCATCCATTTTCTCGTAGACATCTGGGCCCTCAGATGGCTCAGAGTGGTAAATGGTGTCCTCAACTCTCGGTAACATGTGCACAACTAGAGGTGGCACAGCAAGGACCGGGCTAGATGCCGGCATCGAAGCAAATGTTGGGGCGAGACCCTCTGGAACAAAATGAGCGGGCATCCCCCAGGGAAACCCGGCTGGCATAGCAGACATAGCAAAATGAGCACTGACAGCAGGCACGGTAGAGGAAGCAACCTCTGAGATAACCGTCCTTTGGGGAGGAGTTGAAGGCGTTGGAGAAGACTCACTTTGGGCGGCTAAGAATGACTCCATCAGGGCAGTCAACCTAGCCACTTCCTCCTTAAGTTCCCTGTTCTCTTGCTCGAGGTGATCCATTAGCTTTGAAGAATTGGCGCTGGTGTAGTACCGGTGCGTTAGCTTGTCTTCAAAATAAATGAAGAACACAGAGTTAGACCACTGATCAATAGCCCTGAACAAAACCTACTTAAGCACATGATGCATGCAATGCTTGTGCACATGATTTTATTTTTTTAATCAGAGGAATTTTTAGAGATCTATTTGCAAATATTTGGAAATATTAATCTTTTAGACATATAATGGAACATTCATATCAATAGTATTTGGAAAAAAATTTACACCAAAGAAGTACAGTCTTGGTAACCAAATACAATACAAGAGAGAAGGAAAATGAACATCCTATGGAACCCCAGAAACAATCGTCCAAAGCTCTCGAGACCGGAAGATAAGCTGCACGAAGCCTATTCACCTCTCTCTCATAGGTTGCCTCCATATCTGCCTTCTCTTTGGCGAGCCGATCATACTTCCTCTTCCAAAACCTAAAAGACTGAGGAAGAAGAGAAGTCACCACATCATCAGGCTCGTCAATAACCTGATTTTCCATAAATTCTATCAAAGCATCCTTATCTCTGAGTTGCTAAAATAGCTCCTCTCGCTCACGGACCCAAGCACGCGAACAGTCTTCATCTCTCAAGTCCTCTACTCCTTGGTTAGGGAGGGTTGAAGGCCCAACCATAACCATAGGTGTAGGTCTCAGATTGTCATAGGGCATGCGGTACTCAGAAGTTCTCTTCCTCACCCACGAGGTGTAGGGCTTCAAAGCAATATAATTCTTCGGACCAAGCTCTTTCCTTCCCTTCCTATGAATCTTGCGCCAAGCGCTGACCATCCTTCCCTTCAAGTTTTGGGGATCTTTACCCTCTTGAAAGAACACACCTTCTAACAAAATGTTATTAGGTTTATCCTTTAAGGGGAACCCAAGCTGACGGCGTGCCAAAACAGGGATGTACTTAATTCCACCACATGTACCAAGAAGAGGCACATTGGAGAATTCACCACAAGAGTCAATAATCTGCACACCATCATACACATGGTTGTACCAAAGGATGTCATCATTAGTGAGAGACATAAGTCTCGTGGACTACCGTAGACATCCTTCGTTCTCCTTGAAGGCGAGCGTTTATAACAAGTGCGAAATAAACCACTTGTACAACAGAGGCAAACAACACACAATGGCACCACCACCGTTTGCATTCCTCATATGCAAAGAGAAATAAGTGTTACCCAACAGAGTAGGAACGGGATTAAGAGTAGAGAAAATCCTAATAGCGTTCACATCCACAAACTTGTCGATGTTGGGGAATAACACTAGCCCGTAGATGAGAAGTACAAATATGGCTTCAAAGGCGTCCTCACTCATGGCCTCCCAAAATAAGTAGCTTGAGCAATGAGGAAATCAGCTGGGAGACCTTGAATTCCACCTTTGGTAGTCATATGAGCACCAATAACAGATTCATCTATATGCAACAGATCAGCAATCTCTTGGGAAGAAAGGACTCTCTCCAAGCCACTGAACGACAACTGATCTAAGATAGGTATACCCACAAGATAGACATACTCCTCAAGTGTAGGCAAAAGCTGGAAATTCGGAAAAGTGAAGCAATGGTACAAGGGATCATAGAACTGCACCAACACACTCATCAAACCTTCATCTACCTGAGTAGCAAGAATAGACAAAAGCTTCCCATGGAGAGCTTTGAACTCCAAGGGGTCTAATACATAGGATGTCAAACTCCTTAACTCTTTCAAGTAGGGTTGTCTGAAACTGTACTTCTTCGTATTCCTTCTTCGCTTATCCATGTCTGAAAATTTGCAAATAGACTGCTTAGGTTCCTTGAAAATTTTCTCATCGTTGATGATATGGATGCAAATGGATGCATGGATGCAACAATCACACTCAAGGATCAAGAGAAGCACACCACACAAAGGTCACGGGATGGATCAAGTCATCCTTAATATCAATCATCCATTTTGGTGGATTATGGTTTACACCTTATCAACACCCAAGTTCCATTGATATTAAGGATATACGAGAACGGATCAACCGCGAATCAAGGGTTTGTTGCAAGTCATGAGCATGGAGTCTCGGTTAAGAACCACCCAAAGGGAGTGTACTTTGGTTAAACCTGAAAATCATGTTCTAAAAGAGGTTCCCATAGTCATCATCCCATCTTTCGGATATTATCGGATAAACGACTACTCGTATTCCAAAAATATTCTCAAGAGAGACTGTTATGAGTGTATTATCGCGTAACAATCGTATCAAATCTTACACTTGAACGACCTTCGCACATACGTCCTAAAACAGGCCAAGATGGGCTAGGTAATCTAAGGTCCTTGGCTTCTAAGGTCTATATTGGAAAGAGTAATGCCTAACCACGACTACTCGTGTGACATTATTGATCCCAACATAACCTCCACAAAGTGAATGGGTTTTCAAGTCAACTTGCTAAGGAATAACTCCACATAAGTCAACAAGACTATGCCATTCTCATATCATAAGTGCGCTCGAGTTCAGGTATAGAACTCATATCACAAGAGACCACCAAGCACACAAGCAATTGATATATATCAAGCAATTCATACATTACAAACAATACAGTCATCCCAAATTTGCACAAAAAAATATGTCACAAATAAATATAAACATACAATACAACAAAGGCAAAAAGTAGGCAAAACCCACTAGGAAAGATAAGGTCCCCAGCAGAGTCGCCACTTTTCTGTAACGGGGTATTCGTTACCTTTAGATTTATTGACTAAATCAAAAGTAAATCATACAATTCGAGTCGCCAACGCACTTCTATTTATCCAAAGGAAAGGTTAGAAAGCGAACAAAAACCGAGAAGTTTTATCAAATAAAAAACTAATAAAAATGTCAGAGATCTGGGTAAGGGTGTTGGTTATACAATGGGAAGGTTTTAAGCACCCAAAACATCCTTAGTAATCTAAGGGAGCCCTTTTTGCAAATGTTGTATGGTAGGTTGGTGTTTGTGAAAATATTTGTGCAAACATGATTGGGGAGATGCGAGAAGAGTATACAAGTTATTTACAAGTTTTGTGTTTGAATGGATAAACCCATTGCCTACGTACCATCACAAAGGTAGGATCAAAACCTCGTAGTTCGGGGTAAAAATCTCAAAAATAAGTTGGTGAATTGATTGGTTTAAAAGCCTTAAGGTCTTCTGTTATCAAATGGAGAAAACTCAACCTAAACTACAAATCCACCATGTGAGGAGAGCTTCAACATACTAGTGAGCGATCCACCCTATAATAAGTATGGAAGAGTTATAGTCCAATCACTAAGGATACAAGTGAGGTTTATATCAACCACTATGATAACTCAAACCTAATAGCTAATGTTTATGAAAATCTTTGGCAAAGGTGGCCATTGGAACCACAAAAACAATTTGAGTGCAAATCAAAAGTATTCACAAATTAAAGTCAAAGTTGACTTAAGATTCGATTCAAAATAAGTATTATGAAAAGAGTTTGAAAAATCAAAGGCATAATGCCTAGGTTTCTAGTTTTGAAAACAATGTTGATGTTTGCACAAAATGGGTTTGACTTGGGTTATAGTGGAGAGAAGAAGAGAAGGGCTAGTCCTAAACATGCAAAGATGAGGGAAGAGAAATAAAACCCTTGGAGTTCCTTTCTTGAGATCATAATGATGATCCAAGTTACTCCTTTCCTTTGGACTTAGCAAGCAATATCAATTAACTCAAGCAATCAAGCAAATATTCAATCAAGCTCCTAGGATCTTCCAATTTGGATTTGTCTCTCTTATCTTGGATGCTCATGACAATGGTCCTTCTAATTAGCTCAACTTTGGGATTCCTACCACACAAGAACAAACAAATCAAAAAGTCCCACAACGCAATAGAAAGAATGGACAAGAGTGAGTTTAGAATAGGGGTCCTTTCAATTCAACTTCAAGATTAAGCATTCTAAAGGCATGAGGCCTAGTTGTTCTTCCACAATCTTAGTATTCTAAATGCATGAGGCCTAGTTGCTCTTGAAACTCCATTAAGCATAGGTAAGGTCCTAATTCTAAGTCCTTTCTCCTTTTTACATTGGGTCATACAAACAAAACAAAACAAGCACAAGGCAATAGTATATACACAATAATGTTCTCAAGTGAGCAAAAGGCAAATGGCATAAACATAAACATGAGCTCAAGTGAGTAAAGGGAAAAGACAAATATGAATTAGTGAGCAAGAAATTAAATTGCATTAAAGTAAATTGCAAGAATTAAATGCTTGTATTAAAAGTTAGTAATTAGTAGTTAATGTTAGTGTGCCATAAGGCAATTTCGCGCTATGTTAAGCAATCGTAAATGGACTAATGTAGTAGTCAGACCTCTCTGAGGCCGGTCAATAAAACTATAGGCAAATAAACATAAGTTAGAGATCATGACTAGTAAGCCAAGCTCCTACAACTTGTCATTCCAAAAGAAAAGAAGAATGACCTTGTATGGATTTCAGGTTCTTTGCTTGACCAATAAGCAACCTATCTTGGACACAAAGCAATCCACTTGATCTTTGATCAAGATGAACTTGCTTCCTTCCACATATTTTGGTATTTTTGGAATTAAAATAATACATAAAATAAAATGAACAAATAAAGGTCAAACTTCAAATCCAATTCAAATCCACTTGGATAAGTCCAATTGGATCATCATGAGTCTAACATGGTCAAACAAGGTTTGACAAATTTTCTCAACATTTTTTGAAAACAGAAACTAATTTTAAACAATTAAAAATGAAGAAAAATAACATAATCGGACTAAAATCTCAAATAAATCTCAAATCAATTAACAAATTGATGAGAATATTTTTCATAGATTCATCATTATCCAAAGATGTTAAGAAAATATTTTTGGCATTTTTGAATATCAAATGGTATTTTAAATGAATTAAAAACAATCAAAAAAGAAATAATTCACAAAAAATATTAAATGGAATCACTAAAATAATTAAAAATCATTTTATGAAACTAGAATTTAAGAGAAAAAGTTTGCAATTGGTCCCACATTTTTGTAATTCCAAATAAAGAAGTTATGATTTTTTAAAAATAAATGGATTAAAAGAAATTAAAACAGAAATTAATAAAATAGGAAAAAACACAGGCGTATGATCAGCGCTCATTAATTCACGTGGCTGATCAGAAGGCCAGGAAGCGCGCGCGTACCAAATGCTAGAGTCAAGCCCGAAACATGAATGATTTAAAAAAGTCATAACAACACAAGGCCAGGATTATATCTGAGACTCATCATCCAATAGCATTTTTGTAACTGAGATTGTAAGTCTCCCATTCACCATGGTATTGTGTGAAGATTTGACCTCTTTTCCATTTATGAGAGCTAGTGGCATACTTGTTGATTTTATCCTAGTTGGAGCCCTTATCATGAATTATGTCTAGGTTCATGTCTTCATGCTTATGAGTGGATGGTTGAGTGTTGTCCAAAAAATGACTTGAACAATTTCTTCTTCCACTAACAGTCACTAATATTTCTTTGTATTGAATTTATTTTTAATGTCATTTACATTAATGCAATTTACATTCTTGCAATTTATCATTCATTGTCATTTACATTCATGCAAATTGTATATGTTTCAGTCATTTTCACTTTGCTCACTTGAGGCATTGCATTTGTGCTTTTGATATATTTTGTGCTTGTGACTTTGTTGCGTTTGTGGTCTTAGGACCTTAAAATACTTAATAAAAACAAAAAGCCTAAGAAATATATTGGTGGACTATTGGACCCCTATCTGAGACTTGAGTTGACTTTGGACTTAGAATAGGCAACATCCCTGAGCTATGGAGATTCATGGCCAATGCCATTATTTGAGACCTTTTCTTGGCCAATGCCATTCATCTGATAAAATCCTTGAGAGACACCTTTGATTTATCTTTTATACTCTCTCTTTGTCTAGATTTGTTATATTTGGTCTTAGTGATATCATCTGATGTTTCTTTTTGAGTTTATTTCAAGGGTTACTTCATCTAGTAAAATCTAAAAGTCATTGGAGACTGCTTGCTTGGATATTTTGTTATCTTTATTTGATACCATTTGGACTTCTTGTTAATTTATCGGGTGATTATGCGTGTTGCTTGCTCAATACTCCAAAGGATATGGGTTTCTATCTATCATTATTTTCTTGTGGAGGCTTCCCATTGGTTAGATCTTTTCCACTATAAACTTTTATATCTTGTCTAGGATAGTCCCTTCATCTCCTCATTTCCTTCTAAAATTAAAAAAATATCTCCCTCATTTCAAAACCTTCTTTGTTTGTGTTTTCAACTTAGACTTATTTTAATGAGTAGAAACATTACCCTTATGCCATTGATTTTCAAAATATTTTCTTAATCAAACTTGTAAATGAACTTAATCATATTGTCTCTATTATCAAAAGACAAAAAGAATTAACAACCTCATCTAATCCTTTTGGCCATTTTGTGCCTTTTTCTTTTAAAGTTTTTCAAAAAAAAGTATTTAGATTTGATTTATCATTGGTTGAGATATAATTCTCCCATTTCATGATATATTGATTGTAAGGCTTTCCATTTATTAGGGGTTAGTGGCATACTTGTTGATTGAATCCATGTTGGAGCCCTCCATCTTAATTATTGTAAAACACTCATTATCGGTGGGCATTTGGTTGAGTATTCTCCCATTTATAACAAAAGATCTTTAAGATTTTGTTAAAATTAATCCACCCATCTTTGAAATTTTTACCATTAACTACGAGGTTTTGATCCCTCATTTTTATGTTGGTACATAGGCATAAGACCGAAGGTCTTGTCAAACAAAAAAAGATAATAAAAGAATTCTTTTATCATCCCCCATTCTATATTTTAACAAACATCTTTTTTCAAGTAAAACACTTACAAAAAAAGGCTCATTAGGAGTACCTCGGACACTTTGGGTGCTAATACTTTCCCTTTGTGTAACCCACCCCCCTACCTGTAATCTCTGACATTTTATTAGTTTTGATTTGAAAACTTCTTATCTTTGGGTTTTGTTTGTACTTTTACCTTTTCATTTGGAAACAATAAAAGCGCGGTGATGACTATGGTTTTATTGACGTTGAGCTAACCAATAGCTCAATGGTCATGAATTTACCGCTACAGAAAGAAAGTGGTGACTTTGCCGGGGAGTAGTCCTCAGTGGGTTTATCCTACTTTTTATGTGTGTATATATATATATATATATATATATATATATATATATATATATATATATATATATATATTTGTTTGTTTTTGATTGTATATATTGTTGTGTTATATTCTCTGTCTGTTATGCTTTGTGATCTCTGAGTGGTGAGATAAGTTCTAACCCGAACTTGAGTGCAATTAAGATAGGAGGATGTTATAGTCATGTTCGACTCGTGTGGAGTAGTCCTTAACGATTTGGCTTGAGATACATCTACTCAATAGAGACCCCTTTGGAATTAGTGATGTCACACAAGTAAGTCGTGGATAGGCATTACTTTTTACGACTTGGGAGTCCGAGAAGTTAAGGACCGTAGAAAATTTAACCCAACTTGGCCTATTTAGGAAGTAGTGCAGAGATTGTTCAAGTGTAGACTTGATAATAGTTTTTACGCGATAGTACACTCAGACGAGTTTCTCTTGAGAATACTATGGGTTGATGAGTCAGTCATCCTAACTTATAGTATCTGATAGATGGGATCACGACTCTGGGAAATTTTTAGAACATGCACCACAAGTTTTTATCCTTAGTACACTCCTTTGGGATAGTTCTTAACCTGACTCCATTCTCGTGACTCATAACAAACTCTTTGATTCTCGGTTGATCCGATCGATTATCATCAAAATCAATGAAACTTGGGTGTTGATAAGGTGAAAACCATAATCCAACAAAATGGATGATTGATCTTGATGATTACTTGATCCATCCCTTGACCTTCGTTTGTGTTTGCCTTGTGTGTGATCCCCTGGGTGTGGTTGTTACATTCATGCATACATGCGCATCATAACATTCATCACAACAATAAATTTTCAAGGAACTGAGGTCATATTTGCAAATATTTCCAGACCATGGATTATGGACGAAGGGACACTAAGAAGTACAGTTTCAGATTTCCCAACATGAAAGAGCTAAGGAAGCTAGCATCCTTTGTAGTTGATCCCTTGGATTTCAAGCAACGACATGGAAAGCTTTTATCCATGCTATCTGCTGAAGTTATGGAAGGACTCTTGAGTGTCTTGGTCCAGTTCTATGATCCTCTTTATCGCTGCTTCACTTTTCCTAATTATCAACTTGTGCCCACGTTGGAAGAGTATGCCCATATCTTGGGTATACCCGTATCTAACAAGGTGCTCTTTAGTGGATTAGAGGAGATTCCTAGATCTCAAGTCATAGTAGATGCTCTTCATCTGAAGAAGTCTGAGATCGATGCTAATATGACGAAGAAAGGAGGGATTCAAGGGTTGACTTTTGAGTTTCTCATTGGTAGAGCTACTACTTTTGCTAAAGATGGTAGCATGGATTCTTTTGAAGCCATCTTTGTCTTACTCATATATGTTTTAGCTTTGTTCCCTAACATTGACAACTTTATTGATGTTAACGCCATTAGAATTTTCTTGATTGGGAATCCTATTCCGACTTTGTTAGGAGGCACATATTTCTCTCTGCATTTAATGAATTTTAAGGGTGGAGGAACCGTTGTATGTTGCATTCCTCTTCTTTATGAGTGGTTTATTTCGCACTTGCCGCAGACACCAATCTTCTTGGAGAACAAGCAATGTCTACGGTGGTCTCAAATATTTATGTCTCTCACTAATGATGACATTATTTGGTATGATTCTACATTTGATAGCTTGGAGATTATTGACAGTTGTGATGAATTCTCTAATGTGCCTGTCATTGGTACACAAGGAGGAATCAACTACAACCCTGTTTTGGCTCGTCGTCAACTTGGGTTCCCCTTGAAAGATAAACCTAATAACATTTAGTTAGGGGGTTTATTCTATCAATATGGTAAAGATCCCCAAAATTTGAAGAGTGTAATGGTGCATGCTTGGCATAATGTTCATAGAAAGGTAAGAGTCGAGCTTCGTCTGTGCAATTGTGTAGCTTTAGAAGCTTACACTATTTGGATGAAGAAGAGAGCTTTGGAGCTTAAGATGTTGTACGCCTACGAAAGACCTATGTCTATGGTTATGGATGAACCATAAACTCTCCCTAACCAAGATGTAGAGGAGTTGGAATACGCACTCGCCAAGATGAAGCAAGAAAGGGACTTGTGCGAAGAACAGTTCCATGCTTTGAATCGAAAGCAAGTGGAGTTGCAGCTTGAGTTGAAAGACAAAGATGCACTCATCGAGATTCTTGAGGAGCGTGCATTGAAGATACACAAAGATACATAGGATTTATTTTCCTCTAGTACTCCTCAGCCTTCCGGTGCTAGGAAGAAGATCGTCGATCAGCTCGTCATTGAGAAAACTCAGATGAAGACCTCTTATGAGTCAGAGATCAGACGCATCCGAAGGAAGTACACGCCCTTGGCTAGTTCAACTGATTCAGTTGCTAGGGATCCTTAGGATGATATTTTCCTTTTCTCTTGTATTTGTATTTTTGGTTTCTGAAATCTGTACTTAGTGTAATCCTTCCAAAATTTTATGAATAAAAATAGATTTTTATGATCAATCCAATTGTTATTATTGATTATTATAATTGGAATATTTTATAGTAAGGCTTTAAATGTTCCTTGAAAATAAAATAAAAACATTGCATTTCATGCATCATTTACACATCAGGTTTCACCAACCAAATGTCTTATTGTTCTTCGTCTTTATATCAGACAAGTTGACTCATCACTATGATACTCGAGCTAATCGTCAAAGAAGAATGGACCATTTGGAACAAGATAATCGAGAGCTCAAGGAAGAGATTGCTAGGATCACTACTTCGATGGAGTCTGTTGTTGCTACTCAGAATCAACCATCTCCAACACTTGCAACTCCTCCTTAAAGGATTGTCATCTCTGAGGTCGTTTCAACTCCAATGCCTGTAATTCCTAGCAGCTAGTTTGCACCAGCTATGCCTACTAGATTCCCATGGGGAATGCCTCCGTACTTTATGCATGAAGGTTATGTTCCAACTTTTGCTCCTATGTTAGTATCTATCCCGGTCATGTTTGTTCCTTCTCCTATGCCTGAAGGTTATTACACCCTAGGGACCATTTTGCTATAGAGTGATGCCTTTAGGTTTAAAGAATGCTGGTGAAACGTACTAGAGAGCCATGACTACTCTTTTCCATGACATGATGCACAAAGAGATAGAGGTCTATGTCGATGATATGATTGCTAAGTCAAAGACTCAAGAAGGTATTTGTTGAAGCTGTTTCAGCATTTGAGAAAGTTTAAACTCTCCTTAAATCCTAATAAGTGTACTTTTGGTGTCCATTCAGGAAAGCTGGTGGGCTTCATTGTCAGCTAGAAGGGTATTGAGGTAGATCCTGATAAAGTCAGAGCTATTCAAGAAAAGCCTACACCAAAGACAGAACAACAAGTCAGAGGATTCGTCAGGCGCTTGAATTACATATCCAGGTTTATATCCACATGAGTGCCACATGTGGGCCAGTCATCAAGCTTATCCATAAAAATCAAGGTTGTGTTTAGACAGAAGACTGCCATAAAGCTTTTGACAACATCAAGGAGTATCTACTTGAACCTCTTATCTTGTCTCCTCTAGTGGATGGAACCATTGATCATGTACTTAATTGTTTTAGAAGAATCCATGGGTTATGTACTTTTACAACAAGATGAAACTAGTAGAAAGGAGCATGCCATCTACTATCTGAGCAAGAAGTTTACAGACTATGAGTCTCGGTACTCCATGCTTGAGAAGACTTATTGTGCTTTAGCCTGGGCTGCCAAATGTCTATGCCAGTATATGATTAATCATACCACTTGGCGGATGCTCTGGCTACTTTGTCTTCTATGTATAAAGTAAATCATTGGAATGACACGCCTAAGATCAGAATTATGCGCCTTGATAGGCCTGCTCATGTGTTTGCAGCAGAAGAAGTCACATATGATAAGCCTTGGTATCATGATATCAAGTGTTTTCTCCAAAGTTAGGAGTACCAGTTTGGGGAATCCAACATAGATTAGAAGACTTTGAGAAGATTGGTTGGTAATATTTTTCTGAATGAAAATGTGTTGTACAAGAGAAACTTTGACATGGTCTTGCTCAGATGCATGGATAAACGCAAAGCAAACATGTTAATGCAAGAAGTTCATGAAAGATCCTTTGGTACTCATGCCAATGGACATCCAATTGATAAAAAGATGTTAAGGGCAGGTTATTGTTGGCTGACAATGGAATTTGATTGTTGTAAATATGTGAAGAAGTGCCATAAATGTCAAATTTATGTTGATAAGATTCATGTGCCTCCGACTCTTCTCAATATTATTTCATCCCCATGACCTTTCTCTATGTGGGGATTTGACATGATTGGTATGATTGAACAAAAATATTTGAACGGACATTGTTTCATTCTGGTGGATATTGATTACTTCACCAAATGAGTTAAAGCAACATCTTATGATAATCTGACAAAGCAGGTTATGGTCAGATTTATCAAGAATCAAGCTATTTGTCGATATGGTGTTCCAAGTAAGATCATCACTGATAATGGGTCGAACATGAATAATAAGATGATGAAAGAGATTTGTGAAGACTTCAAGGTTGAACATCGTAACTCTTATCCTTACAGACCTAAGATGAATGGGGTTGTTGAAGCTGAAAATAAGAATATTAAGAAGATTATCCAGAAAATGGTTGTGACATATAAGGATTGGCATAAAATACTCCATTTTGCTTTGCATGGGTATCGTATGTCCGTCCATACTTCAATAGGGGAAACCCATTTCCCTCTTGTGAATGCATGGAAGCAATGCTCCCCGTAGAGGTTGAGATCCCATCAATGCGAGTCTTGATGGAAGCCAAATTGTCTGAGGCTGAATGGTGTCAAAGTAGATATGATCAATTAAAATTGATTGAAGAGAAAAGGATGACAACTTTGTGTCATGGCCAATTTTATAAAAAAAAATAATGAAGAAAGCATTTGACAAGAAGGTTCGACCTCACATATTCACAGAAGGCGACCTGGTGCTCAAAAAGATCTTGTCTTTCAACACTGATTCTAGGGGAAAATGGACTCCTAACTATGAAGGCCAATATGTTGTTAAGAGAGCTTTCTCTGGTGATGCAATGACTCTTACGACTATGGATGGTAAGGAGCTCCCTCATCCTGTGAATTTCGATGCAGTCAAGAAATACTTTGCGTAGAAAAATAAAAGAGCAACTCGCTAAGTTGAAAACTCGAAAGGGCAGCTTAGGCAAAAATGAGCGCCTCGGTGGATTGAAAACCTGAAAGGGCGGTCCAGGAAAAAATTAGAGACATAAACAGAAAATAATCATCTCGGTAGATTGAAAACCCGAAAGGGCAATCTAGGAAAATAATCATCAGGCCACACCTGATCATTTGAAGCAACAATGCTTATCAAAGATTCTCATTCAGTAATCCTCGACCGAAATTTTGAGCATAGATGAATTCAAAGTTGTTAGGGATAATATTGGTCATTGTATTTCAATGCATCCCTTTCCATGTACTTAGAATTTTTCAACTTTGTAATGATTCATGGAGTCATGCCATCTGCGGACTACCATTCTATCAATAAAATCTGAGCCTTTTGCCCATTTGTTTGTTGTTTTTAACTTGTTTCAGTTTAAGAAATTTCATTTATTTTTTATAATAATTTTTGAAACAAAAGATATATAAACAAACATGTCTTTGAAATTTACAAAAATATTTTCCTCGATTTGTGAATATAAAAGAGAAATGTCAACAATGATTTCAAGGATGGTAAGATCTTGAAGAGCGGAGCTTAGTGTTCTCCTAAGACAGGATTTTCCTTATGAATGTATCCAGGCTTATCAGTTCCCACAGTAGAGATTGCAGGAACGGTGAAATCCCTAGTGAAGTTGCCAACAGGTCTTCGTAACAGAGTTTGTTCAGATGTTTCTTATATCCGACAAACATTTCCCTCCCTCAGAACGAAGTTCATGCTTTTAGAAGATTAAACTTTGGGCTCCAAGCAATATATTTTTTCTCTCTCCAAAAGTATTTAAGCCTTGTATCCGGATTTAGCTCCTTTCATGGCTTATGATCATTCATTGCATGGTTTTCTTCGGCTGAACCCTTAGAAAGATCTCCTATAGCATCTCCACCTTATTGAGATTAGTCAGGTATCCGGTTGTACTATGTTATCGGTTTAAACCTTTGTTCCTGTTTTGTCGGCATATTCACACACATATTCATACGCACATGTATAAAATCATGGTGTTTATTTGTACATCTTCCATTTCTTGGTGCTTTCCCCGCTCTCTAGTGTTTTCTCCCCGCGGAGTGTGTGTGTCCTCTCTCCAATAGAATGTCGACATTAATCACAAATTTCTTATCCTTTCTAATTCCCCATAGAGTTTGTCATATCAGGGGCCTCCCATTAGGCAGAGTGGAGTAGTTCTGAAGGCTTTCGATGGGTCTCGCAAAACTGTGATTGGTGAGGTTGATCTCCCAGTCAAAATCGAACCAAGTGATTTCCAGATCACCTTCCAGGTTATGGACATTCACCCATCGTATAGTTGTCTCCTAGGCAGACCATGGATTCACGAGGCTGGCGCTGTGACATCCACCCTACACCAGAAACTGAAATTTGTAAAGAATAAGAAGCTGGTGGTGGTAGGGGGAGAAAAGGCTCTCCTTGTAAGCCATTTGTCTTCCTTCTCTTATATAGATGCTAAGGATGAAGTTGGAACTCCGTTCCAAGCTTTATCTATTGCTGAACCTATTGAGAAGAGAACTCCTTCATTTGCTTCCTACAAAGATGCAAAGTTGCCCATTGAGCATGGTGCAACTTCCGGTTTGGGGCGAATGATCCAGTTGGAAGACAACAAGTCCCAGGCTGGCATAGGCTACTCTTCTGGGGTCTTCAACAAGCAAGGATTATTCAAGAGTGGAGGTTTCATCCACACTGATCAAAACGAAGAGGCTGCTGCCATTTTGGAAGAAGAGGAAGACGATTCTGTCAATTTCATCATCCCTGGAGGGGTCGGCAATAATTGGGTCGCTGTGGATATTCCGACAGTTATCCATAAGTCAAAGTAATGTTCATTGTGTTTAAAAATCATTCTCCCATGCCAAAAGGAGAAGTGATGACATTGTTGGCACATAGATACGATGATGTTTTCATTCAATAAATTCATGTTAAATGTTTGTTTTTCCAATTATTTTCCCTTTTTGCTTTTGCATGAAATTGGTGATCACATAAAACCGTAAAAACAAGAATAAAATCAATCTTTTCATCTGCATAATGCTTTACCTTGTTTGAATTCTAAAGTTTCTTTTATATCCAAAATCATTATGCAGGTTAATCAAACCCATTGAACATAATGATCCAACACCATCTCCCAACTTTGAATTCCCTGTATTTGAGGCGGAAGAAGACGATGTTGAAGAGATTCCTGACGAGATTACCCGTCTACTTGAGCATGAGAAGAAGATCATTCAGCCGCATCTTGAGAATTTGGAAACGGTCAATTTGGGGTCTGAAGATCGTGTGTGAGAAGTGAAGATTGGGGCACTCTTGGAAGAATCTGTTAAGAAGGGGTTGATTGAGTTGCTACGAGAATATGTTGACATCTTTGCCTGGTCATATGAAGACATGCCTGGTCTAGATACAGATATTTTCCAACATTTCTTACCTTTGAAGCCTGAGTGCGTGCCTGTGAAGCAGAAGCTCAGAAGAACTCATCCCGACATGGCAGTAAAAATCAAGGAGGAAGTTCAGAAGCAAATTGATGCGGGGTTTCTGGTGACTTCCACATATCCTCAATGGGTGGCCAATATCGTGCCTATGCCTAAGAAAGATGGAAAAGTCCGGATGTGTGTGGACTATAGAGACTTGAATAAAGCTAGTCCTAAAGATGATTTCCCTCTACCACATATTGATATGTTGGTAGATAATACAGCTAAGTTCAATGTCTTCTCATTTATGGACGGATTTTCCGGATATAATCAAATCAAAATGGCACCCGAGGATATGGAGAAGACAACATTCATCACACCTTGGGGAACATTCTGTTATCGAGTGATGCCCTTCGGTTTGAAGAACGCCGGAGCCACGTATCAACGAGCTATGACTACCTTGTTTCATGATATGATGCATAACGAGATCGAGGTATATGTTGATGATATGATCGCTAAGTCAAGAACGGAAGTTGAACATGTTGAGCACTTGTTGAAGCTTTTTCAGCTTTTGAGGAAGTACAAGGTTCGTCTGAATCCCAACAAGTGTACATTTGGAGTCCGTTCCGGCAAGCTTTTGGGCTTTATCGTTAGTGAAAGAGGTATTGAGGTTGATCCTGCCAAGGTCAAAGCAATACAAGAGATGCCTGCGCCCAAAACTGAGAAGCAAGTCTGAGGTTTTCTTGGCCGCTTAAATTACATTTACAGATTCATTTCCCACATGACTGCCACATATGCACCGATGTTCAAGCTCCTCCGGAAAGATCAGTCTCATGATTGGACCGAGGATTGCCAAAAGGCTTTTGACAGTATTAAAGAGTATTTGTCTGAGCCTCCGATTCTATCTCCGCCTGTGGAAGGGAGACCATTGATTATGTATCTGACAGTTCTTGAAGACACAATGGGTTGTGTCCTTGGTCAGCAGGAAGAATCAGGAAAGAAAGAGTATGCCATTTACTAACTGAGTAAGAAGTTCACTGATTGTGAGTCTCGATACTCAATGCTTGAGAAGACATGTTGTGCTTTGGCTTGGGCTACTAAACGCTTACGCCAGTATATGTCGAATCATACGACTTGGTTGATATCTAAATAGGATCCAATCAAATATATCTTTGAGAAGCCTGCTTTAACAGGGAGGATTTCCCGTTGGCAGATGTTGTTATTTGAGTATGATACTGAGTATCGGGCTCAGAAGGCTATTAAAGGTTGTATTTTGGCAGACCACTTGGCACATCAACCGATCGAAGATTATCAGTCTGTTCAGTATGACTTCCCAGATGAGGAGATTCTGTATTTGAAAATGAAAGATTGCGATGAGCCTACGCTCGATGAAGGGCCAGAGCCTGGTTCCCGGTGGAGCATGGTGTTTGATGGCGCTGTAAATCAGTATGGAAATGGTATTGGGGCAGTGATTATCACCCCTCAAGGCACACATTTTCCTTTTACAGCAAGGCTAACTTTCAAATGCACGAACAATATGGCTGAGTATGAGGCCTGTATCATGGGATTGGAAGAATGTATTGATCTTAGGATCAAACATCTTGATGTTTATGGGGATTCGCCCCTCGTTGTTAATCAGATTAAGGGTGAATGGAAAACGAATCAGCCTGGCCTCATTCCATATAGGGATTATGCGAGGAGGATTTCAACGTTCTTTACTGAGGTTGACTTTCATCATATTCCTCGAGATGAGAATCGGATGGCAGACGCTCTCGCTACGCTGTCTTCAATGATTGTAGTATGACTTTGGAATGAAGTTTCCAATATCACTGTGATGCGCTTGGATAGACCAGCTCATGTATTTGCAGTAGAGGAGGTGCAAGATGTTAAGCCATGGTACTATGATATCAAGTGTTTCCTTCAGAATGATATTTACCCGCCTGGGGCATCTGTGAAAGATAGAAAGACTTTGAGGAGATTGTCAGGCAGTTTCTACCTCAATGGTGATGTGCTTTATAAGAGAAATTTTCACATGGTGCTGCTCAGATGCGTTGATAGACACGAAGCAAACCTATTAATGACTGAGGTCCATGAGGGTTCATTTGGTACACATTCCAATGGACATGCCATGGCTAGAAAGATGTTGAGAGCAGGCTACTATTGGCTGACAATGGAGTCTGACTGCTGCAAATATGTGAAGAAATGCCATAATGTCAGATTTATGCGGATAAGATTCATATTCCTCTGACACTTCTGAATGTGATTTCATCACCATGGCCTTTCTCTATGTGGGGAATTGACATGATTGGTATGATAGAGCCAAAAGCGTCCAACGGTCATAGATTCATTCTTGTAGCAATTTATTACTTTACCAAGTGGGTTGAAGCGGCATCATACTTAAACGTGACAAGGCAGGTGGTCGTGAAATTTATCAAGAATCAACTCATATGCCGGTATGGTGTGCCAGATAAGATCATTACTGATAATGGATCAAACTTGAACAACAAAATGATGAAAGAGCTGTGTAGCGAGTTCAAGATAGCACATCATAATTCTTCTCCTTACAGACCCAAGAAGAATGGGGTTGTTGAAGCTGATAAGAACATCAAGAAGATTATATAGAAGATGGTTGTTACGTACAAAGATTGGCATGAGATGCTGCCATTTTCCTTACATGGATATCATACGTCTGTCCGCACTTCAACAGGGGAAACCCCTTTCTCGCTTGTTTATGGCATGGAGGCCGTGCTCCCAGTAGAGGTGGAGATCCCATCAATGAGAGTTTTGATGGAAGTCAAGTTGACTGATGCTGAATGGGTTCAGAGTCGTTATGACAAGCTGAATTTGATAGAAGAGAAGAGATTGACTGCCATGTGCCACGGCCAGTTATATCAACAAAGGATGAAGAAAGCCTTTGATAAGAAGGTTAAGCCTCGGGTGTTCCGAGAGGGTGACCTTGTGCTCAAGAAAGTTTTGTCTTTCACGCCCGATTCCAGAGGCAAGTGGACTCCAAACTATGAAGGTCCATATGTTGTCAAGAGAGCCTTTTCAGGCGGTGCATTGATACTTACAACTATGGATGGGGAGGATTTCACTCGTCCTGTGAATTCAGATGCAGTCAAGAAATACTTCGCCTAAAAATAAAAAAATAGCTCGCTAAGTTGAAAACCCGAAAGGGCGGCTTAGGCAAAAATGAGCGTCTCGGTGGATTGAAAACCCGAAAGGGCGATCCAGGCAAAACTTAGAGACATAAAAAATCTGAATATATGTATCCCGCTAGATTGAGCACCCCACCCTGGGGCAATCTAGGCAAAAATAGGGATTTGGCAAGTAACTGCATCCTGACAAGACTTTGTTCTACAAACTATCATCTGTCCGAAATTCTTGCTCAGTCATCGTCAACTAAAGCTTCAAATACATCGGATTCAGAATTGGTGGAGAAATGGTCATTATGTTCAATGTAGCCCTTTACAATATATATCATCAATTTCAAAATTGTAAAGATCCATGGAGTCTTTCCATTTGCAGACTACCATTCCATCAAATAAATTTTGAGCCTTTATCCGATTATTTACACTCTTATTTGTTCCTATTCAACAAATGTTTTGCATGTTTTAATTGAGAAATATCATTGTTTAAAGTTTTCATAATTTGTTTTTGAACAAAGTGAACATTCACAATGATGAAGGGATACTGGGGATGTCTTCAGTGCTCTCCCAAGGATGGTAAGATTCTCGACAGGGTGAGACAATTGTTCATATTCCTGGCATGTTTGTATCCTCTTCCTCCGAAATCTTTTATGGATTCCTCTCCCGAGCAGATATGCAGCTCCCTTGCCTCCTCAGCAGATGAGATCCTGGGTAGGGATAATATTTGGATGACCCTTAGAAGTTTCTAGTTGGTGTTTTATCCCCACAATGATCCATCATCTCTTTCGATAGTTTCCCCAGTGAAATCACCGTGATCATGTTCTCAACAGGAATGGCTAATGCTCATTCCCCTGCAGAGATCTTTGTTGTTCTGGATTTTTCTCTTAAGATGTAGTACCGGACGTTTGTGTTTGGGTCGTTGGACCTGTTTGTGTTAGAAATGTCTGTTTGTCAGCATTCATCATACATAAACCATGCATATATGCATAGTGATAACATTCTAATATTCATGTCGCATTATTTGCCATACATCTTTGGTTGTTATTCTCTTGTTTGAGGGTATTATATTTCCCCAAACAGGTGTTGGTGATTGATCTCTCCATATAGAGTCAGCAACATAAGCAGAAAGTGTTTATCCTTTCCTCCATAGTCCCCACCGAGTTATGTCCTCGTGGATGATGGTTGTTTCTGTTGCCTCCCAACACATATATTGGGATGGAATTCCCCATTGAGTTATATCCTCATATGGACAAGTCTTATTCCATCGTGCCTCTCTAGTTTGATCCTAGATTGGCCTCTTGTGTCTGCTTCCTGCACTTCCCCGTGGTTTAGATGAATAGTTGCTCATTAACCAGTATTTATCCATCTTTTCCCCTGCGGAGTTTGTGGTTTTCTACCCTCATACCAGTAGTTGTAAACCCAGTTTTTATCCCCTGGCAGAGTTAACCTTTTTGTTCATCCTAACCGATGACGGTTACTTTTCCATGGTTTTCTACCCAGTATCCGGTAGATGTAATGCCCTCCTTGACGGTTATCTTTATCCAATATTCGGTACTGATATTCCTTCACCCCTTTTTTCTTTTTTTGAGCGTATCTCCCAGTAACCGGTGATATGTCTTCTGGATCGTTGCCTTTGTCAATGTATCCCCAGTGAGTCATCTCTCATTTACCCTTTGTTGGTAATGATTGTTTCTCCCCTGGATTGGTCATCATTATACCTAGTATTCGGTATCCCGATGTCCTTGCTTTTCGGTCGATTCATCCTTTATTAACCCTGTAACCAGTTGTGGATAATCTTCCATGCGAGTATGCTATCTACGTTCTGACAGTAATAGATAGTATATCTCATGCACTCTTTGGTCGAAGTCTTTTCTTGTTCTTCCCTAGTCGAGTAAGATTCGTATCCCTTTCGTGGATTCGAATGTCCATCCTATAATCGAGTTTGCTTTTAGCCCTCTTTTGGATGATGAGTGTCTTGGTAATATTCCCTAATTCACGCCTTGGTTGGTCACCTATTATATGCCCAGTAACCGGTATCCCTGGTGTTCCTTCCTCCCTGCTCCCTATTATGACTTTCTGTCCCTTGCAGAGTCGGACTTTCCTGAGCTGAAGTATACCTTTCTAGGTCTTCCTCCGATGATTTCGGATGTTTGATATCTCTCACCTTTATACCGGTCTTAGATATTCATTCTTCCTGAGCATGTTGTTCTCTCACCCTTATACCGGTGTTCAGATCACATGTCTCTTTGAGCTTATTACCCAGTAACCGGTAATAACTCATCCTGTTGCTTCCCTAGAGGAGTCTTATTTGGGTGTTTCCCTAGCAAGGTCCCTTAGTGGATTCTCCCGGCATGAGTCCGGATTTTTATCCGAAGTATCTGTTACGGATAATTTTTTCTGTATTGGCATATTCCCCAATACATGCATCTTTGAGTCAGCTCGAGTCTTTCCATTGAATTATTTCATGGATTTCCTTCATGTCTCTCAGCAAGTTTCAAGTCATGACCTGCTCACGCATTTTTATCCCTTTACTCCCTAGTAAAGTCCCTAGAGTCTCTATCCCATTTATGAGCATGTTACTCCAGTGGATTTTCAGTTATTCCTGATTCTCTTTCTTTCTTTGTGGATATGTATCCCCACAGAGTGTTACCGTTTGCATACACACATTTGCATCATGAGGTCTCTTAGGGACCAAAATTCATCTCTTTGTTATTATTTAAGCTCATTCTACCTCGTCGAGACGAAGATTTTAACCTTCACTTCTCTGGCTAGAATAACCTTAAATAGGGACACCTGTAAGACCCCAATTTTGGCCCTAAGATCCCTCATGGCATCATAACATTGCATTTGCAAAGCCTCAAGGATCATAAGCATCTGGGTTCCCTTTGCCTTTGGTTGGTACCTCTTGTGAGTGGTTTGAGGTCACCAAGCATGCTTGAATTATGTATCATTGCTTTTCTTAGTTTTCTATTAAACCAAAAGCACAAAAATATGTCACTAACATCTTTTGTTTGTAGCTTGAGCAATCACAAGGTCAAAAGCTTCTAGGTGATCCTTTGTGCAGTGATATGGCCAAGAGAAGATAAAGGCAAGCATGGCAATGGTTCCCAAAGCTCTCATCCATCAAATATGCCTCCCTAGCATCTCAATTCATCATTTTGATCAAAGCAAGTCAAAGGGTTTGAGGTTTGTTTCCCAAGGAAACCCTAATTCATCTGATCACCAACAATGCCTTGCTCATGAAGCAACCTCAGCCCATGATCAAATACAATCAAGGGAAGTTCTTTAACTCATCATTTCATACATATTTGAACTTATTTGAGTGTCCTCAATCATCAATTCATCAAGATATGAGTTGTGGACTTGAGAAGTTGATCAATCAATTCACCTAACTATTTTGAAATGCACTGAGACCTAACTTTTTGTGTGGTTGTCAAATGGAGATGATACCAAGAGAAACAATGTTCTTAAGGACAATATGAAAAACTTTCATGTTCATCAAACTTGGATTTGAAGCTTGGAAGAGCATCATCCATTCCAAGACATTATAGGTCATTTTGACTGAAACCCTAATTATGGGTCAACTTCCCAAGAACATAACTCATTCATTTTTTATGATTTTGGGGTGGAACCAAATGCATTGGAAATCTTATTGTGTCTACTTCAAATGTTATGTTGAGTAAAATTTCAAAATCTCAAAATAAATACATGTGATAATGCAAAACATTATAGGTCACTTTGGGCCAAATGCATTGAAATGTAAAAAAGTCCAACTTCAAGTGCCCATAACTTCTTCATAAAAAATCTAAATGAGGAAAAAATTTAAGTTCAAATTGATTGTATTGAAGAGATATACAACTTTAACTTTGGAGGTTTTTCTATTTGAAGCATGCATCATCAAAACAGAAGGGCTTGAAGTTGGTTCATTTTTACAAATTTCTCAAAGGCATATTTTGTGCATTGAACTTCATGGCCTGTTTTCATAAATTTCCACATTCCAAATGAGTTTTTGTCAACATAACATTTGTTCCTTATGTCAAGACCTTTCCAACCATTACCCACATGCTTATGTTTGGATTTTTTAAATTGAACTTTCGAAGAGGAGAACAATTGTGACCATTTATGGAATTCATGATGAAACTTCATGCACAAGCAAACACAAGGCAAATTGCACATCCATTTCACTTCAGAATGAGCTCAGCTTTCATTTCCATCAGCTTTTGGGCCTCACATGCGCCTGTACAGGCCCATGCATGGAGGACCCATCTTCATGCACACGAGTTTGATCACCCTTGCCTTGCATTTCCATCTATAAATAGAAGCACCATTTCAATCAATTAGCATCCTTGAATCAACCTGAAACTCTGCAGAAATCATTCCAAACCATACTCTAAAGGAATTTTGCTTTTTCACTTGAAATTTTCAGATCCAATTCTCAACTTCCTTGGTTGATTATTGGACTCGAATTCCTTAGCCTCGCCTCATTTCCATCTCCAGAGAAAGCTGCAAGCAAGTGTGTTAAAGGAGCGTGCTCCATAGATCTGCATTAAGAAGGTTGATGTTCAAACTTATTTGCTTCGAAACTCTTCATTTATAGCTTGTTTCTTGTGTCATTTTGCTTGGCTGAAGTCCTCTCAACAGAGGCAACTTGTCTGTGCTTTTAATTTTATAAATCCATTAAGTTTCAGTTGAACACCATATTTTTCAACCTCTGATTTCTCTTACCATGGAGATCTAGAGTGGAAATAGATGATACAGGGGTGATGTACATCACCCCAGCTTTCCAATGATATGAGGATCGCTCGTTTTCATCAAGATTTTATGACCTGCAACTTTGGTCGGAATCTCTATGTTCGTCGGAGAAGACGATGGTGTACACCACCGTCCGTTTGCCAGTTTGAATCCAGGCCGTTGATGATGATTCCCAGATTGAATCATGGCTCTTGGATCTTATGACTTTATTTAATTCCTTGTGTTTCTCATTGACCTTGGATTACGGTGCGTGCGCAGGTCATGACCATCAGATCCTCCACGTCAATTAATGAAATCTCATCCAACGCTTCCTGATTTTTCTATTTTCTTAATTTCTATTTTATTTTCTTTAATTCCATTTTATTTCAAAAATTCATAACTCTTTCATTTTAATTCCAAAAAATATGGGACCAATTGCATTATTTCTCTTTTTAATTCTAGTTTCTAAAAATGATTTTTAATATTTTTTATTTTATCATTTGATATTTTTTGTGAATTTTCTCTTTTCTGGTTATTTTTAATTCATTTTAATTAGTTTTTGATATTCAAAAAATACAAAAAAAAAATTCTCAACCTCTTTGAATGATGATGGATCTATGAAAAATATTCTCATCAATTTTTTAATTGATTTGAGATTTATTTGAGATTTTAGTCCAATTAGGTTATTTTTATTCATTTTTAATTGATTAAAATAGTTTCTGACTATTAAAAATGCTGAAATTTTTTGTCACACTTTGTTTGACCTTGTTGAACTTGGGATAATTCACTTGGACTTTTCAAAGTTGATTTGAAGTGATTTTGAAGTTTGACCTTTCTTTAATATTTTAATTCAAGTTTATTTTTAAATATTAAAAATGCCAAAAATATGTTGCTTATTTCTTGACCTCCAATCTTCATCCCACTTCTGTTTTTGATAGTTTGACCATGATCCACAATATCATTGGTCAACATTTGTTGATTGGTATATTCCATTTCATTTAATGCACTTTATTCTTTTCATTTCCATTATCCATCTTCTTCTTCTTCTCTTCTTTTGGATCAATGAGTTAAAGGTTGATAAGTTAGCATTGATTAGGGAGGTTTAATCTTCCTTGATTCAAATCTAATTCATCTTGATCAATTGATCAAGTGAATGGCTTTGCATTTAGGATAGATTGCTTCCTAAATCATGCAAAGGACTTAAACCAATACAAGATCATTTCTCTTCTTTTTGGCATGGCAAGTTATTGGAACTTGGTTCACTAATCAAGACTTCTAACTTGTGTTGTTGCCTATATTATTATTGACCGGCCTCAGATAGTTGTGACTTCTACATAAGTCCAATTACGATTGCTTAACATAGCGATAAATTTGCCTTATGGCACACTAACTATTAACATTGACCATTAACTATTAACATTTACTTCTTGCTCTTTACATTTATGCAATTTATTATTCTTGTACATGTTATTCATTTGCTTTTTGCTTTTCTAACTTGAACACATGTTTATGTTAATGCAATTTGTCTTTTGCTCACTTGAGCACATAATTGTGTATATATACTATTGTGCTTGTGCGTTGTTTTGATTGTTGTGGACCAAATGCAAAAATGGACAAATGGACTTAGACTTTAGGACCTTTCCCAAGCTAATGGAGTTTGAAGAGCAACTAAGCCTCATGCCTTTAGAGTGCTTAAAATGTCAAAGAGCAACTAGGCCTCATGCCTTTAGAATGCTTAAAACTTGAAGATGAACTTAAAAAGGATTAAATTCTAAACTCCCTCTTGTCCATTCTTTGATTGCATTATGGAAATTTTTAATGTGTGTGTTCTTGTGCTAGGGATTCCAACATTGAGCCAAATTGAGGAACCATTTCCATGAGCATCTAAGATATAGAGATCTTAGAGTCGTTGGAAGATTCCTAGGAGCCTGTTGTGATTGTGTGCTTGCTTGCTTGAGTATTTGTTTATCTTGCTTATTCCAAAGGATGGGAGCTACTTGGATCATCAACATGATCTCAAGAAAGGAACTCCATTTGTGGTCTTGTTTCTTATCCCTTCTCTCTTGTATGTTTAGGACTCTAGCCATTCTTCTTCTTCCCTCCACTCTAACCCAAGCCAAAACTTTTGTGCAAACATTTAACATTTGTTTTCAAACATTAGAAACCTAAGCCTTATGCTTTTGATTCTCAAACTTTTTTTCATAACACTTATTTTGAATTGAACTTCTAAACCAACTTTGACCATACTTTGTGAATACTTTTCATTGGTAAATATAACCCATTCAAATGTCTTTTTGTGGTTTCAATGGCCACTTTCTTAATCAAATTTTTCATAACCTTTAGCTATTAGGTTTGAGTTATCCTTGAGGTAGATGTAATACTCACCTATATCCTTAGTGATGGACAATGAGTCTTCCATGCTTATTATAGGGTTAACCCCTCACTAGCATGTTGAAGCTATCCTCACATGGTGGATTTGTGGTTTTAGGTTGAGTTTTCTCCCTTGGATAACAAAAGACCTTAAGGCTTTTAGAACAATCAATTCACCAACTCATTTTGAGATTTTTACCCCGAACTACGAGGTTTTGATCCTAATCTTTTTTAAGATGGTACGTAGGCAATGGGTTTATCCATCCAAACACAAAATGTAAATAAACTTGTATATTCTCTTCTCATCTCTTCAATCATGTTTGCACAAATAAATTTTCACAAAATACCAACCTTACAACAAATGTGAAAAGGGCTCCCTAGGAGTACCTAGGTTGTTTTGGGTGCTTAAAACCTTCCCATTGCATAACAAACCCCCTTACCCAGATCTCTGACATTTTTACTAGTTTTTGATTCGATAAAACTTTTAGGTTTTTGTTCGCTTTCTAACCATTCCTTTGGATAAATAGAAGTGTGGTGGCGACTCAACTTGTATGGTTTAACTTGGATTTAGTCAATATCTCTAATGGTAACGAATACCCCGCTACACCTATATTATGGGACTCAAAGAAGCCATTGATCTTAGAATCAAATATCTTGACGTCTATGGAGATTCAAATTTGGTGGTTAATCGGACCAAAGGTGAATGGGAAGACACAACCCAGTTTGATACCGTATAGAGATTATGTGAGGAGGACATAAACTTTCTTTACAAAGGTTGAGTTTTATCATATCCCTTGAGATGAAAATTGGATGTCAGATGCTCTTGCAATGTTGGCTTCCATGATCATGGTGAAGTTTTGGAATGAAGTTCCTAATCTGATTGTGTTGCGTCTTGATATGCCAGATCATGTATTTGATGTTTTAAGAAATTAAGGATGATAAGTTGTGGTACCATGTTATCAAATGTTTCCTCCAAAGTCAGATTTACCCACCTAGGGCATCTTTGAAAGATAAGAAGACTTTGAGAAGATTAGCTGGAAACTTCTACCTGAATGGTGAGGTGTTTTACAAGAGAAATTTCGATATGGTTTTGCTCAGATGCGTGGATAGACACGAAGAAAACTTATTGATGACAAAAGTACATGGAGGTTCCTTTGGTACTCATTCCAATGGACATGCTATGGAAAAGAAGATGTTGAGAGCAGGTTACTATTGGATGAAAATGGAATCTGACTGTTGAAAGTGTGTGAGGAAATGCCACAAGTGTCAAATTTCTGTAGATAAGATTCATGTTCCTCCGACAATTTTGAACGTCATTTCCTCTCCATGGCCTTTCTCCATGTGGTAAATTGATATGATTGACATGATTAATCCCAAAGCATCAAATGGACATCGTTTCATTTTAGTGGCTATTGGCTACTTCACAAAGTGGGTTGAAGCGACATTATATGCAAACGTGACCAAGCAAGTTGTTGTAAGGTTTATCAAGAATCATATTATATGTCTGTATGATGTGCCAAGTAATATCATTATTGATAATGGATCGAACTTAAATAAAAATCTGGTGGAATCTATCTACAAATACTTCAAGATAACACATCATAATTCTTCTCCCTACAGACCCAAGATGAATGAGGCAGTTGAAGCTGCGAAAAAGTATATCAAGAAAATGATCCAGGAGATGGTTGTGATGTACAAAGCTTGGCATGTGATGCTCCCATTTGCTTTGCATGGGTATCGTACATCCATCAACACTTCAACAGGGGCAAACCCTTTCTCTCTTGTTGAGGGCATGGAAGTTGTTCTCCTCGTACAGGTTGAGATCCCATCATTGCGTGTGCTAATGGAAGCCAAGTTGACTGAAGCTGAATGGTGCCAGCCTAGATATGATAAGTTGAATTTGATTGAAAGAAGATATTGTATGCTATGTGTCATGGTCGGTTATATCAGCAGAGAATGAAAAAAGCTTTTGATAAGAAGGTCAAGCCTCGTGTGTTCCAAGAAGGTGACCTCGTGCTCAAGAAGATTTTATCTTGTGGCAAATGAACTCCTAGTTATGAAGGCCCATATGTTGTTAAGAGAGCCTTCTCAGGAGGCACATTGATTCTTACAATTATGGATGGTGAAGAGTTCACTCGTCCTGTGAACACCAATGCAATGAAGAAATACTACTCCTAAAAAAGAAAAGAACAACTCGCTATGTTGAAAACACGAAAGGGCAACTTAGGTAAAACTGAGCATCTCGGTGGATTGAAAACCCAAAAGGGCGATCCAGGAAAAAAGTTAGAGACATAAAACAAAACAAAAAACATCCCGGTAGATTGAGTACCCCACTTTCGGGCAATCTAGGAAAAAATGAGGGATTATGGAAAGTAACTGCATTCACCCAAATTTGATCGTTGAAGCAGCATCGTTGGTCATTTGGTTATGATTCATCATTCTCAACTGAATATAAAAACATAATGGATTGCAGAGTTGGTAGGGAGAGTAGTATTCATTGTATTCAATGTAGCCCTTTTCCATACAAATTATCATTTTCAAACTTTGTAAAGATCCATGGAGTCTTGCCATTTGAAAACTATCATTATATTAAATAAAGTTGAGCCTTTATCCAATTATTTGCAATTCTTATTTTGTTTTTGTTTAATAAAACATCATTTTCATGATGATAATTTTGAAATAAATAAATCAATGAATAAACATTTTTCAAAATAACAAGACATTTACTTTAAGAACTTTGAATTCGAAAAGGGAACGTCAACAACAATTTAAGAACAATAAGTCTTGATGTGTGAAGCATTGTTGCTTCCCCAAGCAGTTGTTTGGTGACTTTATTTCCCCCAACTGTTTGACGTCTCTCCCCAAGCATGGTTGATGTTTGCTCCTCACAAGTTTAACATTTATCCCCGGTGGGGCTGATGTGTTGTTCTCTTTGTGGTTCATCATTTGTCCTCAGCTTAGACTTGGTGGATATTTGCACTCTCAGTTTGCATTTGTACTGCATTTGAACCCTAGATCCCCAGTGAAACCTTTATTTGATTTTCAGATCCCCAACACCTTTATTTTGGTTGTTGCATAGCCAACACATTGTTTCCCGTTGAGAGTTCCTGCAGGTCTGGATGATTATTTTTGGTACCTTGGAATTGGTTTATTTCTCAATCTCCAAGAGGAGTCTTGTGACTGTTGTTTTTATTATTTAAGTCCATTCTACCGTGTTGATACAAAGATTTTAACCTTCACATTCCCGAAAAGAATGACCTTAAATAGGGGCAGTTGTAAGACCTCAATTTTGACCCCTAAGATCCCTCATGCCATCTCATGATTTGCATTCACTTTGGGATCACACCTTGGTATCCTCCTCACCCCTTATTCATTGGGCTCGCATTAGGAGAGATCACCAAGCATTTTTTATTGTATCATACTTTATTTTTATTTGTTTACTAAACAAAATACCCAAAATATGTCTAGTGTAGCTTTGTTTCATTTGTAGGTAGTGTGTATGTCCACCTATGCCTCATCAAACTCACAACTAAGGTTTGAGACCCTCAATGCAAGGGATCACGTTAACAAAGGTCTAGATTGGTGCAAAATATCATATATCGATCCCCATGTTCTTTATTTGTCTTTTTTATCAAGAATTCTTCAAGATTTTGAAGCTTGTTTGTCAAGGAAGCCCTAATTCATCTGGGTATCTTGTGTGTCTTCCTCAACATGTTTCTTCAACATTTGGTCAAAGATATCAAGCAATACTCCATTATACTTCATCATAAGCATATATGATTCTCCATGATCCCAAAGAGAAAAGGAACTTCAAGTTTGCAAATTGGTTCAAGGAGGTTGACCAGAAAAGTCAAATGGTCAAATCTAGGGTTCCCTAGACCCTATCTTCTACAATTTTTTATCATATGAAAATGATTCCAAGATAAAAGTTACTCTTTATGACACTCCAAACAACTTTTATGTTGGAATCAATAGCTAATTTTTCTTGGATCATTTTTTATGGTGAAATATTATAGGTCATTTTGTTTGTGCCCTAGATAGAAGGTCAACTTCCCAGAACCATAACTTCTTCAATTTTTATGATATGAAGGTCATCCAAGTTTCATGGTCAATTTCAAGATGTATTCTATAACTTTTATTCTTTTATAAAGGTTAAAATTCACATGCAAGGGAATGTACCAAGAGGAAACATTATAGGTCAATTTCGGTCATCATCGTTGAACAAACAATTTTCCTCAACTTCTAAAATTCATAACTCTATCATGCAAGCTCCAAATGGTGTGAAGTTTGTTATAAAATTGAATATTGTTGAAATATATACAACTTTGAAGAAGGAACCAAAGTCATTTGAAGCTCATAGAAAAAGTTATTCAAGGTGGAAAAAGGGGTCATTTGACTTTTAACTTAGAAAATTTCCAAGTATGTTTGATTCCTCCAACTTCAAGGAAAGAATTAATCATTATCCAAGATTCAAATGGAAAAATACCAACAACAAAGTTGTTCCCCTTGATGGTATCTTTCCAAAGAGTCTAAGATCTATGCATTTGGTTTAAAATGGAGGGATTTGCGCATGATTCCTTTGCATGTCCCAATTTGGCAACTTTTGCACTCAAATGTTAATTTCTTTTGCATGCTCCCATGTTATGACTTCAACATCAATTGTACACAAATTTGGAATGGATTACATCCATTGAAAGAACACCTTGAAGATTTCTTTAAAATCGAGTTTTAGTTCAAATTCTGTTTGTGAACTAAATCTCCAAGGGTTCACATCCTTTTTCATCTCAAACATCTCCTGCAAGCAAGAGGAAGCAAGGCCAATTGGATTTGAATCGAGATCTAGCTTACAATTCATCACCCGGAGGTGAAATTTCTAAAACTTTAGCTCTTTGATTCTCTCTCATTTATCCACCATTTTGCTTGATATTTGGTTAGCTGAAGTCCTACCAATGTAGGCAATAAGATTGAGTTTCTTTGAGGTTGTATTTGAAGCAAGTCAGTTACGGAACCTCATTTTCAACTCCACATATCTTTTTATAGAGTGAGAGTTGAAGAAATTGGAGGTCAGATTCGAAATCCTGACATTTTTCTCTTCAATTTGATGTATGATCCATAAACTTTGGTGACATTTTTGATAGACCAGTCCGGCGAGGGTGACCGAAGAAGATGACGGGAGCTAGGGCTCCGGTGATGCGCTGGTTCAGTCCAGGCCATCTGATCCTTGGTTCGTGTTCTAATCTTGGCCTTTGGTTCTGATTACCATCCATACACACGCGTTAACTGGGATGCATGGTAGACTTGATGCGCGTGGCCATTAGATCTGCCACCTCAATTAATGAGGGAGATCTTATGGCCCTTGTTTTTTTTATTTATCTGATTTTCTATTTTAATATTTTAAATATCCTTTTCTAATTTAATTAATTATAAATCCAATTTTAATCCAAAAAATATGGGACTTTCACCAAAATTCCACAAATAATTCCCTCTTCTATTTTCTGAATTAAAATTATTTTTTGGATTGAATTTGATATTTTTAGTGAATTTAATGATTTTTGACTTGTTTTTAATTGATTTTATATACTTCTGACTTTTCAAAAATTCCAAAAACATTAGTCCAAGGTCCTTTGACCTTGTTTGACCTATGATAAATTCCTTGGCAATTTATTTGGTGATTGTAAGGGATTTAAGGTTTTTTCCCTTTTAAAAAATATTTTTCTTCATTTAAAAATTGAATTCAAATTGTTTAATTGCTTTAATATTTTGGTGAGTTACTTTCTTGACTTTGTGTTGACTCATCTTCTGCTTGGCCTTGATCTTGGTTGAATTGGACTTCAATTTGATCAATACTATTAGATTTAGGGGGTTGATGAAGTTTGAACTTCATCCCTCAAGATGAATGGATAATATTGATCAAGTGAAGTTCATGGATTAATCAATTTGGGATTCTCTTTGACTTCATATCTTTATCTTCTTCTCTCTTCTTCCGCATTCGTTTCATGGCCAATGAATTCTCAATGAATCAAATGCTAGTTGATTCATCAATGACCTTGTGTCAGATGAATCAACATGAGCTTGGTTGAGATAGGTTCATCCCATTTTGTTTTGTGTGTGGTATGCTTTAGGAGCTTGGTTCTTTATACCTTGTCTCTAGCATGCATTAACACCAATATTATTAATTTCCTAGCCTCAGATAGTTGTGACTTCTACATAAGTCCAATTACGATTGCTTAACATATAGCTAAATTTGTCACGAAAGCAATAACATTTTTGTAATTGAGATTGTAAGTCTCCCATTCACCATGGTATTGTGTGAAGATTTGACCTCTTTTCCATTTATGAGAGCTAGTGGCATACTTGTTGATTTTATCCTAGTTGGAGCCCTTATCATGAATTATGTCTAGGTTCATGTCTTCATGCTTATGAGTGTATGGTTGAGTGTTGTCCAAAAAATGACTTGAACAATTTCTTCTTCCACTAACATTCACTTACATTTCTTTGTATTGAATTTATTTTTAATGCCATTTACTTTAATGCAATTTACATTCTTGCAATTTATCATTCATTGTCATTTACATTCATGCAAATTGTTTATGTTTCAGTTATTTTCACTTTGCTCACTTGAGCCATTGCATTTGTGCGTGTGATATATTTTTGTGCTTGTGACTTTGTTTTGTTTGTGGTCTTAGGACCTTAAAATACTTAGTAAAAACAAAAAACCCTAAAAAAATATATTAGTGGACTATTGGACCTCTATTTGATACTTGAGTTGACTTTGGACTTAGAGTATGCAACATCCCTGAGCTATGGAGATTTTTGGCCAATGCCATTATTTGAGACATTTTCTTGCCCAATGCCATTCATCTAATACAAGCCTTGAGAGACTCCTTTGATTTATATGTTATACTCTCTCTTTGTCTGGATTTGTTATATTTGGTCTTAGTGATATCTTCTCATGTTTCTCTTTGAGTTTGTTTCAAGGGATATTTCATCTGGTACAATCTAAACGACATTGGAGACTACTTACTTTTGGAGTCCTTGCTTGGATATTTGGTTATCTTTATTTGATACCATTTGGACTTCTTATTCATTTCTTGGGTGATTATGCTTGTTGCTTGCTCAATAGTCCAAAGGATATGGGTTTCTATCTAACATTATTTTCTTGTGGATGCTTCCCATTGGTTAGATCTTTTCCACTCTAAACTTTTAAATCTTGTCTAGGATAGTCCCTTCATCTCCTCCTTTCCTTTTTAAATTTCAAAAACATCTCCCTCATTTCAAAACCTTCTTTGTTTGTGTTTTCAACTTAGACTTGTTTTAATGAGTAGAAACCTTGGCCTTATGCCATTGATTTTCAAAATATTTTCTTAATCAAACTTGTAAATGAACTTAATCATATTGACTATAACTTCAAAAGACAAAAAGAACTAATAACCCCATCTAATCCTTTTGGCCATTTTGTGCCTTTTTCTTTTTAACTTTTTCAAAAGAAAGTATTTAGATTTGAGTTATCATTGGTTGAGATATAATTCTCCCATTCCATGATATATTGATTGTAAGTCTTTCCATTTATTAGGGGTGAGTGGCATACTTGTTGATTGAGTCCAAGTTGGAGCCCTCCCTCTTAAATGTTGTAAAGCACTTATTATCGATGAATGTTTGGTTGAGTATTCTACCATTGATAACAAAAGATCTTTAAGCTTTTGTTAAAATTAATCCACACATCTTTGAAATTTTTACCACGAACTATGAGGTTTTGATCCCTCATATTTATGTTGGTACGTAGGCATAAGACCGAAGGTCTTGTCATACATAAAAATATAATAAAAGAATTCTTTTCTCATCCCCCCATTCTATATTTTAACAAACATCTTTTTCAAGTAAAACACTTGCGCACAAAAAAAGGCTCTCTAGGAGTACCTAAGACACTTTGGGTGCTAATACCTTCCCTCTATGTAACCAACCCCCTTACCTGTAATCTCTGGGATTTTGTTAGTTTTGATTTGAAAACTTCTTATCTTTGGGTTTTGTTCGTACTTTTCCCTTTTCCTTTGGAAATAATAAAAGCGCGGTGGCTACTCTGGTTTTATTGACGTTGAGCTAACCAATAGCTCAATGGTCATGAATTTACCGCTACACTTCCCCTGTTGGGTCTTTAGTTCATTTATTGTCCAACTGTGCTTTTGTTTCTTTCAATACAATAGTTATTCCTGAGTCGAGTGGTTTCCCGATGCTTTATTTTCCTGGAGGACATCCTCTTTTCTCTAGCAGTTTCATGTCGTAGTTTTATCTGCACGTATTTCTTTTCCCCTGTGGGACTTTGTTTGTCCCCAGCTGGATCCCCCTTTGGAATCTGTTATTCCCCAACAGAGTTTCAATCTCCTCTTTTCTCGAGCTGTTCTTTGTCACTCGTGTCTCTATATTCCCCACAGAGATCCCTGTCTGCATTCATATCATATCATAAGAATTTTTGCGGTATATTAGGGCAAAAACTAGGGCCTTTTGTATTTAAGTCTCTTCAATCTCGTCGAGATGAAGATTTCAATCTTTATATTTCCGTATTGAAGAAACTTAAATAGGGGTCTCTGTCATACCCTGATTTTTAATCCTAAGATCTGACATACCATTTGCATCCTTGTATACAAATAAGTTCACATATTTGTCCTCTCCCTCTCATCTTTGGGTTTTCCTTTTGCAGGGATCATGAAACACCTCTTTATTGTTATTTTACCTTTCTGTTTATATGTTCATTTCTTATCTAACCACAAATCAAAATAACAAAAATATGTCTTGTTTTCTTTAAGTTTATTGTGCAAGGTAGGGTTTTTCATTCAGAGTATCGAGCATGGTTCCTCAGTTAGGTTTTTTTTATTCCTTAAGTCAAAGTGTGTTCAACCATTGATTCTCAAGGGGATTATCTCTCAAAACAGGATCTCTAAGGTTCTCAATCATATTTCAATCAAATTTTGATCAAGAGTATCTCAAAGTTTTTTTGCTTATTTCTCAAGAAAAGTCAAAGGTTCATGTGTTTATTTCCATGCCTTGTTCAACAAGTTACCTCAAACTTTGAGAAGCTTAATGAAAATACATTCAAGTACACCTTATTTTTGAGTTCTTATGATCATCCATGTACCTTGAAATGTAGGAAAAGTCCAATTACACAAGTTTATTCCAAGAGGTTTGAGCAAAAAGTCAACATTTGAAGTCAAAGTTCAAAGGATTGCAACTCCTTCAATCCTCAACATTTTTGAATGCTTCTACTTTAATATTACTCTTCTTAATATAATATACAAGAATCACAAGGCATTCATACACCTATGGATGAATAAGAGAAAGAAACACAAATAGTTGTGTAAGAGCAACCTGCTCAAGTAGAACAAGACCAGCATAGGTTAGGCAGGATACGTCACCTACCTGAGATATATGGATATCTGATCAAGGTGATGTATTACTCATGGATTCATAAAAAACGAAGATCAGCCTTGTGTCTACAAGAAGGTTAGTGGGAGCATGATCATATTCCTGGTATTATATGTAGATGACATATTACTCATTGGAAACTATATCCCTACCGTGCAACAAGTAAAGTCTTGGTTGGGGAAATGCTTTTCTATGAAGGACTTAGGTGAAGCAGCCTATAAATTAGGAATCAGAATCTATAGAGATAGATCACAAAATGCTTGGCCTAAGTCAGAGTACATAGACAAAGTGCCGAGACGCTTTAATATGAATGATTCCAATGGTTATGTGTTTTGCTTAAATGGTGGCGCTGTGAGCTTGAAAAGTTCAAAGCAAGATACAGTTGCTGATTCTATAACCGAGGCCCAGTATATTGCTGCCTCAAGTGCAACAAAGGAAGCTGTTTGGATCAAAAAGTTCATTCGTGGACTTGGCGTAGTCCCTAGCATTGTGGATCCCATTGGTCTCTACTATGATAACAATGGTGATATCGCACAAGCTAAGGAGCCTAGATCTCACCAACGATCCAAACAGATACTTAGGCATTATCATCTCATTCGAGAGATAATAGATAGAGGAGATGTGAAAATATGTAAAGTACCTACACTCGACAATATTGCTGACCCACTGAAAAAGCCTCTTGCGCAGCAGAAGCATGATGGCCATACTAGATCAATGGGCATAAGGGGTATGCCTGATTGGCTCTAGTGCTAGTGGGAGATTGTTGGTGTAAGCCCTAGAGGCCAATACTTTTGGTACTTGTATCGAATTATTTATTAATAATAAAAGGCTTTTTCTTTATTATGGATGTTTAATAAAGTCCCTGGAATAGTTAGTCCGTTTAATGTATTAAATGTGACTTAATCATGAGAACACATTAAACATAAGGACACTATTCTTAAAGTATCCGTAGTCGAGCTTTAGTGTGAAGTGGGATAACATTAAAGCATTAAGACTATTATGTTTGTAGACTGATGATCACATCTCATGGATCATGGATAAAGAGTTATCAAGTCTTAAACATAGGTATGAATATTAGGAGTAATATTTATACCGGATTGACCCACTGTGAGAATACTATATAGAAAGTTATGCAAGGTGTCATAAGTTATTCTCATGGTGATAATAGTGTATACCACTCTTCGACCTGAAACCACTATGGATCCTAGATGTAGAGTCGAGTGCTTTATTGCAGATCCAACGTTGTCCGTAACTGGATAACCATAAAGACAATTAATGGGTACTCCACAAAGCATGCTGATGGACATGAGTGTCCTAGATGGAATTTGCCCATCCTGCGTAACAGGATAAATGTCTATGGGCCCAATATTGAACTGGACAAGGGTGACACGGTCTATACCTTGTGTTCAATATAGACATAAGGGAAAAGGGGTAATTATACACATAATTATTATCACATGAGGTTTTCTCAGATCACATGACATTTTCGAGTCTTGGGTAGCAGTGATGTGTTGCTAGATACCGCTCACTGTTTATTATGTTAAATGCGTGATTTAATATAATTGCCAACGTCGCGAAAACCTACAGGGTCACACACAAAGGACGGATTGATGAGAAATAGAGTAACTAAGGAACACCGTAAGGTACGGTGCACTTAAGTGGGAGACGAAATATGGTAAGGTACCAAATACTTAAGTGATTTTGGCATATTATAAGATATGGGCCAAAATACACTTAAGTGGGCTTTTTTTTAGCTTGAAGCCCATACAAGTGGTTCTATAAATATAACCCCTTGGGTAGAAGTATTGTCACTCCACTCAGACTCAAACTCAAGTGAAGACTTGGAGTTTCTTTTCCCTCTCTCTCTCACTCAAAGCCTTCATTCGTACCAGCTAGCACTGAGATTGAAGGAATTCGTTCGTGTGGACTGAGTAGAGACATTGTCATCGTTCAACATTCGTGATCGCCCCGTGGATCTGTATCCAAGGTTTTGATCGTTACAAGGAATCTGCACCAAAGGTTTGAATCGCCACAAGAGGTAATGATTCTATCACTGATCATGCCCATTCGTAAGGATCATTAAAGGAGAAATTTTATATTCCGCTGCGCCTTGGATGGCAATTCTCCTTTAGTGGTATCAGAGCCACTTACGAAACCATGAATCTGATAACTGTTTTTGTTCTGTAATAATATGATTAAAGACAAAATGAATCAAAGATTAAATTGAGATCGATCAAGTCATATATATGATATATGTAATCCTGATGCAAAATACATTATATATGATATAGTGTTCTCGTTTCGTTCATTCAAACACTCAATGATTGTTTTCCTTTGAGCGATCAATGGTCATTTGCTTCTTGATCCGACAATAGTATGGTGAAGCAATGACATGTTGATCAATCATACTGAATCAACAATCGAGATGTGTTTGACGGTCTGAAATTGGTGCATCAGGATTAGTGACGACACAAGGGTTGTGTTGTCAGAGAGTTATGCGATTGGGGTTTGACTGCACAAGAGTTGTGCTTCCTAAACACTTTTTTGGAACAATGTTAACCGGTTAACGCATATGGTTAACCGATTAACGCAATACGAAATAATTTTTTTTGAGTTTTCAAACAGTGTTAACCGGTTAACGGTTTTGGTTAACCAGTTAACGCAAGACGAAATTCAGTTTTCTGAGTTTTTCAAACAGTGTTAACCGGTTAACACATTTGGTTAACCGATTAACGCAAGGTAGAAAATAATTTTCTAACAGTTTTCAAATAGTGTTAACCGGTTAACGCATATGGTTAACCGGTTAACGCAAGGCAAAATTCACCCGTTCGGCTAACTCAGTGCTTTAAAAGTATCAAGTGTTGATGCGAAAGACGACATTGATTTTAAATGAATTGTTCATTAAAATGTGGTGATCGGTCGTCGAGATTTTATTTGATTTTAATTAATTAAAGGAATTAATAATAATAATAAAGTGTTTATTATTGTCTTGTGGTGATCGGTTATGGTCTTAGTTTTCCTTTATTCTGCTTTGGGTTTTAAAATACAACCTGCGTGTCGTGCCTCTCTCTTAATCTCCCAAATGTAACTTCTTTTCTCATCTCACTCCCTCGTATGTAAAACGAGTTTCTTTCATGTAATGTAATGATATGAAGAAAGCAAAGAAGTCAGTGCCAAAGGAGGACAACCTTGAAGATCTTGCTTGGAGAAGCTTAGATCGTTGTTAAGTTAGCTTAGGTTCTCTCATTGGCTTGGGAGAACAATTGCGCTAGGGGCCATAATTGTTTCATTATGTATGTATGTTGATGCATGTGAATGTATGTTGATGCATGTGAGAGACGGTTTATACGATAAACAAGCCGGTGAGATCAGAAAAATTACAATTCCCTCAAATTAAATATTAAGTTTATGCTTTCCAAGCTTTAACACTCATCAAGACTAGTATCGGATAATGTAGGTTTCGCCTACGCGAGGTGCATGTTCCGATATTAGTAAGGTGCGATGGGATAATTGTAATATCCAACTGTTAAAACAATGGGTCAAACTTAACTGAACAAATTATAATAATATTATATATGTTTAGAAGCAAGAGTTGGGAATAATCCATATGATGGATTGAAATAAGGAGTTATTCACCCAACTGAAATTTTCGAGAGTTGTATGAGATACAATTGGAAGGAGTTCCTACCTAAATAACCTAGTTTTGTGTAATCCGCCTACGCGGAATTAGAACAAAGTGAAACATGGATCTCGACCCACTAGAAAATCTTCCAAAGGGATTTTCCGAATCAAATGATGAGGGTCATTTGTTTTGAGTAAAATAGTGGGAGCATATTTAATTAAAGGCCTAATTAAATATGTCAATGATACTTATATTTTCATTAATTCTTATGTAGATTACCATGACAACAAACACCTCTAACAACATCTTGCGATCGATCCTTGACAAATAAAAATTGTCTGGGACAAATTTTATGGATTGGCACCGAAACCTGAGGATCGTCCTCAAACATGATAAAAAGCTGTATGTCTTGGAGTCACCTGTTCCTGAAGAGGAACCTCCTAGTTCTGCACCTAAGGCAGAAAGAGATGCTTATAAGAAGCATGTCGATGATGCCAATGAGACTGCTTGTCTCATGCTAGCTACCATGAACTCAGAATTGCAAAAGCAACATGAGAACATGTCAGCGTTCGATATGATCGAACACCTGAAGATGCTCTATCAAGAGCAAGCAAGGCATGAGAGGTTTGAAGTTTCAAAAGCCCTTTTTCAAAGCAAGATAGCTGAGGGAGCCCCTGTAGGTCCCCATGTGCTCAAAATGATTGGGTATCTGGAAAACCTTGAGAGATTGGGCTTTCCCCTCGAAAAGGAACTTGCGACTGATTTGATCTTGCAATCGTTGCCAGATAGATTCAGTCAATTTGTCCTAAATTTCAATATGATTGATATGGACAAATCTCTTCCTGAACTGCTCGCCATGTTAAGAACCGCCGAGCAGAATCTAAAGTCAAAAGGGAAGTCCATTCTGATGATCGGAAATAGAAAGAGATAGAACAATAGGCCCACTAAGCAGGGTGATAAAGGGAAAGGCAAGGAAGTTGCCAAACCCAAACCCATCATTGTTGCTTTAAAGCCTAGTGGAGGCATAGCAAAAGAAGGCACCTGCTTCGATTGCGGTAAGACCGGACACTGGAAGAGAAACTGCCCAAAGTACCTAGAAGATAAGAAGAATGGAGTAGAGACTTCAACTTCAGGTATTTTTGTTATTAATTCATCTACTTCTGCATCATGGGTATTAGATACTGGATGCGGTTCTCACATTTGTACAAATGTGCAGGGGCTGAAAAGGAACTTATGTATTGACTTTACCTAGTGGTTTAATAATTCAGTTAGAGAACTGTTATTATGTACCTGCAATTAGCAGGAATATTATTTCCATTTCTTGTTTGGACAAGTTTGGTTTTTCATTTATAATAAAGAACAATTGTTGCTCAATTTATTTGAATGACATATTCTATGCTTCTGCACAAATGAACAATGGACTATATGTCCTTGATCTTAAAATGCCTATTTATAACATTAATACTAAAAGGATGAAACCTAATGAGTTAAATCCAACTTACCTTTGGCATTGTCGATTAGGCCACATAAATGAGAAACGCATTTCCAAACTCCATAAAGATGGACTGTTGGACTCTTTTAATTATGAATCATATGAGACATACAGATCTTGTTGGAAAGATGACAAAGTCGCCATTCACTGGAAAAGGTGAAAGAGATAATGATCTTTTGGCCCTCATACATACTGATGTATGTGAACCACTGAACATGCCAGCCATAGGAGGTTTTAAGTACTTCATCATATTTACTGATGATTTCAGTAGATATGGTTATGTGTATTTAATGAAACACAAATCATAGTCCTTTGAAGAGTTCAAGGAATTCAAGAATGAAGTACAAAAACGACCTAGGTAAGAATATTAAAACTCTTCGATCAGATCGAGGTGGTGAGTATTTAAGCCTAGAGTTTGATGACCATCTGAAAGAGTGTGGGATCCTATCCCAACTTACTCTTCCTGGAACACCCCAATGGAATGGTGTATCTGAGAGAAGAAATCGAACCCTGTTGGACATGGTCCGATCCATGATGAGTCACGCCGATCTTCCAAACTCCTTTTGAGGACATGCACTATTGACATCAGCTTACACACTTAACCGTGTTCCATCCAAAAGGTTGAGAAGACACCATATGAGATATGTAGTGGTAAGAAACCACATATGTCTTACATGAAGATTTGGGGTTGCGAAGTTTATGTGAAATGACAAATTTCAACTAAGCTTAAGCCCAAATCTGACAAATGCTTATTTGTGAGGTATCCTAAAGAAACAAGAGGATATCACTTCTACAATCCTTCTGAGGGAAAAGTGTTTGTCACTCGAACTGGAGTTTTCCTAGAAAAGGATTTTATTTCCAAAGGAATCAGTGGGAGGAAAGTAGAGCTTGAAGAAATTAAAGAATTACAAGGCATTGATACACCTATGGATGAATAAGAGTAGAAAACACAAATAGTTGTGTAAGAGCAACCTTCTCAAGTAGAACAAGACCAGCGTTGGTCATGCAGGATACGTCACCTACCTGAGATATATGGATATCTGATCAAGGTGATGTATTACTCATGGATTCATCAAAAACGAAGATCAGCCTTGTGTCTACAAGAAGGTTAGTGGGAGCATGATTGTATTCCTGGTATTATATGTAGATGACATATTACTCATTGGAAACTATATCCCTACCGTGCAACAAGTAAAATCTTGGTTGGGGAAAAGCTTTTCTATGAAGGACTTAGGTGAAGCAGCCTATAAATTAGGAATCAGAATCTATAGAGATAGATCACAAAATCCTTGGCCTAAGTCAGAGTACATAGACAAAGTGCCGAGACGCTTTAATATGAATGATTCCAATGGTTATGTGTTTTGCTTAAATGGTGGCGCTGTGAGCTTGAAAAGTTCAAAGCAAGATACAATTGCTGATTCTACAACCGAGACCGAGTATATTGCTGCCTCAAGTGCAGCAAAGGAAGCTGTTTGGATCAAAAAGTTCATTAGTGGACTTGGCATAGTCCCTAGCATTGTGGATCCCATTGGTCTCTACTATGATAACAATGGTGCTATCTCACAAGCTAAGGAGCCTAGATCTCACCAACGATCCAAACAGATACTTAGGCAGTATCATCTCATTCGAGAGATAATAGATAAAGGAGATGTGAAAATATGTAAAGTACCTACACTCGACAATATTGTTGACCCACTGACAAAGCCTCTTGCGCAACAGAAGCATGATGGCCATACTAGATCAATGGGCATAAGGGGTATGCCTGATTGGCTCTAGTGCTAGTGGGAGATTGTTGGTGTAAGCCCTAGAGGCCAATACTTTTGGTACTTGTATCGAATTATTTATTAATAATAAAAGGCTTTTTCTTTATTATGGTTGTTTAATAAAGTCCCTGCAATAGATAGTCTGTTTAATGTATTAAATGTGACGTAATCATGAGAACACATTAAACATAAGGACACTATTCTTAAAGTATCCGTAGTCGAGCTTTAGTGTGAAGTGGGATAACATTAAAGCATTAAGACTATTATGTTTGTAGACTGATGATCACATCTCATGGATCATGGATAAAGAGTTATCAAGTCTTAAACATAGGTATGAATATTAGGAGTAATATTTATACCGGATTGACCCACTGTGAGAATACTATATAGAAAGTTATGCAAGGTGTCATAAGTTATTCTCATGGTGATAATAGTGTATACCACTCTTCAACCTTAAACCACTATGGATCCTAGATGTAGAGTTGAGTGCTTTATTGCTGATCCAACGTTGTCCGTAACTAGATAACCATAAAGACGGTTGATGGGTACTCCACAAAGCATGCTAAGGGACATGAGTGTCCTAGATGGAATTTGCCCATCCTGCGTAACAGGATAAATGTCTATGGGCCCAATATTGAACTGGATAAGGGTGACACGGTCTATACCTTGTGTTCAATATAGACATAAGGGCAAAGGGGTAATTATACACATAATTATTATCACATGAGGTTTTCTCAGATCACATGACATTTTCGAGTCTTGGGTAGCAGTGATGTGTTGCTAGATACCGCTCACTGTTTATTATGTTAAATGCGTGATTTAATATAATTGCCAACGTTGCGAAAACCTACAGGGTCACACGCAAAGGACGGATTGATGAGAAATAGAGTAACTAAGGAACACCGTAAGGTACGGTGCACTTAAGTGCGAGACGAAATATGGTAAGGTACCGAATACTTAAGTGATTTTGGCATATTATGAGATATGGGCCAAAATACACTTAAGTGGGCTTTTTTTTAGCTTGAAGCCCACACAAGTGGTTCTATAAATAGAACCCCTTGGGTAGAAGCATTGTGACTCCACTCAGACTCAAACTCAAGTGAAGACTTGGAGTTTCGTTTCCCTCTCTCTCTCACTCAAAGCCTTCATTCGTACCAGCTAGCACTAAGATTGAAGGAATCCGTTTGTGTGGACTCAGTAGAGACGTTGTCATCGTTCAACGTTTGTGATCGCCCTGTGGATTTGTATCCAAGGTTTTGATCATTACAAGGAATCTACACCAAAGGTTTGAATCGCCACAAGAGGTAACGATTCTATCACTGATCATGCCCATTCGTAAGGATCATTAAAGAAGAAATTTTATATTCCGATGCGCCTTCGATTTTCAACTTCACTAATCCTCAATTACAAGCCAATTTACCATGTGTTTTTGATCTAAACATGATTAATCAAGTCTTCAGAAGTTAAATGACTCTTAAAATGAATGATTTGGCTGAGTTTTAATGGTTTTGCAAGTCATACTTTTCTCACATCATGAGCAAATTAGTTTTGCACGAATTGAGCATCATTTGGAACGTATGAGGTCACCAATCACTTCCCTATAAATATAGCAACATATTTGCTTCACTCCCAAGCTTTGAAGAGCCAAAAGACCTTTGCTCCACTCTCAAACTTTTCCAGAAAATTGAGTTATCATGTTTTGATTTCTAGCTTGTTTCAATTCAATTTCTTGATTCTATTAGCACCTTCAGTCTCCTCTGAAGCTTTTGCAATAAATCCCAAACTCTAATACCTTCTGAAGTGCCCTAACCAGATCAAGCTTTTTCAATGTCCGATCATCATTTGGACAAGGTAGTCCTGAGCATCATTTGAACTCAAACAAGTTACCACAATGTAGTATTTCACTCTCTGATGCTTTCCCTTAACTTATCTGGTGTCGATTGATAGAACTCATCATTTAAATTTACTTTTCGTGAATTGCTTGTTTCTAAAACTTCTCTAAAATTCTCCGTGCTCAGTTTAGATAAATGAATTTGAGCATGAGATTGAATTCGTAATGAGGAGACGATCACATTGGTGATAGTCTCATGTTCTTACTTTTCCAAACGATGAAGCTTCGATGAGGGATCACCGGAGAAGATGTCCGGAGTTGTTTCAGGCTATCTAAGTTGGCTATCCACATTGGCGTTTTGAAATGTTTTGATTGGTCCATTTTGAATGTGATTCCATGTTTTATTCTGGCTATTTTCCACCATGCGCCCTAGCCTGATAGTTGTTGAATCTGCCACAATAATTGATGAGTCCAGATCCAACACCTCTATTTTTTTCTTTCTGTTTTTAATTTCTTTTTCTTTTTTTTTTAAATTGCATTTTCTTAAAAATTCATAGGAAATTCATTTTTTATCCCAAAAATCAAAAAATAATTTCTAAAATTTTCTTTTATTTTTCTTCTTCTGATTTTTATTTTTTCAGATTTTATTTTCTTAATTTTCTATTTTTCTTGGATTTCCTCTTTTTTCCTTTATTTTAATTGGTTTAAAAATACTTTCATGCATTTAAAAAATTTTGAAAAATTTATTTTATGTTTCTTATTTTATCTTCAACCTTCCATAATTTGCTCGGCTATTTATTTAGTGTTTTGAATGGCCTTATGGATTTTCTCTTTAAATCCCCTTTTAAAATTCATTGTAAAAATATTTTTGATGCATTTTATTTTATTTCCTTGCATTTTATTCTTGTTTGACCTTTGTTAACTTCTGTTGGCCTTGGATCTTGGCTAAATTGATTATAGGTCTCATCAAATTCAGTGGATCCTAGGTGTTGATGGGGTGAAAACCCTAATCCACCAAAATGGATGATTGATTTTTATGATGACTTGATCAATCATTTGATCCAATTTGGGTTTGGTTTCTCTTGTCTTCTTCTTATGTCTTTCTCTTCCTTTTTTCTCTTGATCAATTGGATGGTTTATATCCATCTTATTCATCATGTATGGATTGATACTTGATGAACTTTCATCATTTCAAATCGACCTCCTAATTGATCACAGATCATTTAAGGTATTTTTAATTGATGCATAAGTTTGTCCTAAGTATCATGATGTATTGATTGATGTAATAGACCACTCTCCTATCCTTTATACTTGACCCATCTCTTTTCTTTTTTGTGTGACATAGCTTTAGGAGAATGATTTACGTATCATTTCTCTACAATGTATTAACACAAATATTATTATTGACAGACCTCAGATAGTTGTGACTTCTATATAAGTCCAATTACAATTGCTTAACATATCGATAAGTCATTTTTATAAGTGAGATTGTAAGTCTCATACTCCTCATGGTATTGTTTGAAAAATATTGTTTCCTTTTCACCTAAGAGAGCTAGTGGCATACTTGTTGATTTTATCCAAGTTGGAGCCCTTGTCATGGTGATGTAGAGGTCCATATTTTCATGCTTGTGGATGAATAGTTGAGTGTTCTCTCAAAAATGACAATTGTATCTCTATTTTTTATTACTAATACAACTTACTAACATATTATTGTATTAACTTTAATTTAATGTCATTTATTTCTTGCTATTTAATTTATGCTTTTATTTTAGCATCTCATATCATATTGTTTATGCTTATGTTATTTGCTTTTTGTCCACTTGAACCTTAGTTTATGTTTATGCTTCTTTTTTCTTTGTCCATTTGGACATTTTTTTTCTAAAGACATTAATAAAGGAAAAAAATCCTAAAAATTGGTTCTTTTTATTCATGGACTCGAGGTTACTATCATTGGCATTGTTGTGGTGTTATGGACTTAGAAATAGGATCTCGACCCTTGCTTTGGGAGTTTGTGATTTGAGACATTGGGATTCATCTATTACCTTTTACTTTGGTCTTCTTTTGAAGACTTGGCTTGGTTACTCTGGTTTCATCTGACACATGGATTATTCTTCGCTTATTTGGCTTGTTTGAAGCTTAATCCAAAGGATGGAATTCTTGCTTGACTCGTGTAATAAATCTTTCTATCCCTTGGTTAGATCTTTCCTCCATAGCTTTTACTTTATGTTCTAGGATAGCCTCTTCATCTCCTCCCCTTCTTTAATTTTTAAAATCTTGTCTCTCTTTTTAAAAAAACGTTCTTGTTTTCAAATTTGAACCACTTTTTAAATAAATCTTGACTTTTGTCAAGTGATTTTCAAAATATTTTCTTAAGAAATGCTAATACATCTTAAGCATATTCAAACCAATTTCAAAAGACTTAAAAAATACGTAAGTCATTTAAACTATTTTGTGCCCTTTGTGCACTTTTTCTTTTAAAACTTTTTCTCAATGTTTAGACATGAGTCATTTCTATAGTTGAGATGTAATTCTCTTATCCCCATAGTATTGATGATAATTATTTTCCACCTAAGAGAGCTAGTGGCATACTTGTTGATCTTTATCAAAGTTGGATACCTTCTCCATGGTGATGCAAAATTCTCATACTTGTGGGAGGCTAGTTAAGTGTTCTCCTTAAAATGACAAAATGTATTTTCATTTAAAATAAATCAAAACAAACATCTTTGTTATTTTACCATGAACTACGATGTTTTGAACGGTCATTTCACTTTGTGGATACTTAGGCATGAGGCTTAAGAAGTCTTGGCAAACACAAAAATTATAAAAAAAAATCTTTTCTCATCTCCGCAATCTTTGCAAACAACACATTTTTTAAAGATAAAATGCACAAATTTTCAAAGAGGTTCCTATAGAGTACTATAGATGTTTAGGGTGCTAGTATCTTCGCTTTGCATAACCAACCCCCAGACCCTTATCTTTGTTTTTATTAGTTTTATTTTAAAACTTCTTTGGGTTTTGTTTGTTCATTTTTCCTTTTCTTTGGAAATAATAAAATTGCGGTGGTGACCCTTGCTATGTGAGTTAAGTTAATTAATAGCTTAATCTCAAAAAATTTACCGCTACACTGCTACTTAACAAGCCTTGGTTGTCAACTCAAGAAGATTGAAATGGATAATAAAATGAGGTCTATGGATGTCAGGAAAGACATCATTGGTGCAAATCTTAGAGATATTTAGGATCTTCTGAAGAAACCTTATTCTTAGGATCTTGAACCCATTTTTATTGTTTTATAAAATAATTTCTTTATATATGATTTTTCCTTATTTATCTGTTTTTCTTGTTATTGTTTTTTCTGCTTGTGCTTATGTGATTTATTATAACCTATATTTTTTGGGAAACATTATTTCTCATCTGATAATTGTTAGAAATATTCTCTGATTTCTTTGAGTTATTCCTTGGATGAATTATTTCTAAAAAATCTATTGGACAATATTGCATTCACACGAAACAACTTATCATAAAAATCATTGTAAATAAGGAAAATTTTCATTAATCATTTGAAAAGATTACAAGACTTATGGGATTATATAAGTTTGTCCGGGTCGGAATAATAACCCCTAGTTGTAAAATAATCCTCCTAGTCAGTAACACACACCTCACTTCATTCATCAGAGTCGTAGAAAACATACTTCTTGACACTTTCTTCTTCTTAAACTTCTTCTTCTAGGGTATCCCTTACAACAACTGACCCAAATGGACAGGCCTCCTCAGTAGACTGCTGGAGGAGTTGTTGTATAGTAACGGTTTTGTCCTCAACATTATCCTCTGTTGAGATAGTTCTCTTAGCCTTCTCTGATGGAGAACTCATGTTTCTATGAAGATAATAATAGTTGGTTGAAAAGATAAGAAGAATGTCTATGAAGGTATGTTTTTATAGAGGAAGTTGAGTGACTTGTATGTTGATATTGGAAGATGATTTTAATGCCAACAATGATTACTTCTGATGGTTAATATTCTTGAATGACGTGTGATCTTCTTAAGAAATGCATAAATATTTCAACCATTATAGTCGTTTCTATTTATTGGGGAGAGCAAAGGTTGTTCTTGCTATGTGTTATCAAAATTCCAATTTTCCTACATATTTATTTTTCCATTCCTTGTCTTCTTCTATGCTGACATGTCCAATCTCACTTTTTATTGATGACAAAAGCAGGAGAAATTTATGGGAATATTTAAGAGGATTAAAATTATTTTTTGAATGCTTTTAATTTACCTGAACCCTAATTATTTTGACATTGCCTTCATCTGAAAATAGTTTTACAAAATAAGTTTAAATTAACTTGGATATGACTTAGGGAGCTTACAAAACTCAACCTATGAACTATTAGACTTAAGGGGAGCTTACAAATCTCAAACTCTAATGCTGTCAAGTTTGTTAAACTCACCAACCATTGTTGTTAAATACATTTGTTATCATCATCAAAAATGGGGAGATTGTTAGAACAAGATTGTTCATACCCTTTGGGTTTTGATGATAACAAAGTACTTAAAGAACAAATGGGTATACTAACATATGTTTAAGTGTGTAGGATCACAAGCATAAAATTAATCCTAATGGAAAGCATATGTGGAAAAGCAATATTACTCTGATTCTGATTGATCAGAATCTAATAACTCAGAATGTGTTCATCAACCTCTAAAGGTTCAGATTATGGTCATGTGTTCCAACCTCTAGTGATAACTCAGACTCTGAAGGCTTGAAGAGACTCTGATCCATATGTCGTACCAAAGCAGTTTGGTCTTGTCAAAGCCCCAAATTTTTGGACAGAGTCAACTAGGGTTTCATTTTGCAAGGCTTGAGGAATGATGATGTGGCCTCTTTAGTATCTTCTTTGTTTTGGTAGATACCTAGTACTATAAAAGATGTTGTGAACAAATCCATTATACGGTGGATAATGATTCTAACTAGATACATTTTCCAATGTATCTCTTGGCATGTTTCTTCACTAAGTTTGGTCTTATTTTCAAACCCTCCAACAACTCTTTCTCCACCTCTATAAATCAAAGTTGAAGGTTTGAGGCAAGGTGTACAACAATGTAATACAATATCTTGAGCATAAATCTAAGCTTTCATTTGTAAGTGTTATTTCATAAGATCTTAATATTTATTATCTTTATGTATCTTATAATTCTTAAGAGGTTAAAAACCGTTGTGGTTGGTGCGCAACTACTATACTTCTAATTGTGTATTTAAGTATAATGGTTACCATTTCTACTAAACTATTTGTTTAAAGTAGAGGAAGTTTATTGTCTACGTGCTTGAGAAAAGAAGTCTATTGTTTATGTAATTGAGCAATGAAGTCTCTTTCTAGGTTGATTGAGCAGAAGTCTATTGCAAGTTTGCTTGAGAAGAAGTCTCTTTATAGGTTGATTGAGCATAAGTCTCTTGCAAGGTTGCTTGAGAAGAAATACCTTTCTAGGTTGATTGAGCAAGTGAAGTCTCTTGTAAGTATGCTTAAGAAAAGTGCCATCTGTTTATTATAGTGAAAAGCTTTTGTTAAGGGAAGGGGATGAACTACTCTCAAATGAGGAGAGAAACCAGGATAATCTTTGTGTGTTGGTTGGTTTTACTTCTGATCATTTAATTCGGCTACTATAACTATTTATGATATCAGACATTGAACGTTGTTCAGATTCTGAAGTTGCATTATCAGAAGCGAAATGGTTTTTGGCATACACAATCCAACCCTGATTCTTATGTATTTTTCTCACCTTTATGCAAAAGTGGTATGCTCCTCGGTGGTGCCTCGAAAGGTAAACATGGAGTAGGGAATGTCGTTGTGCATGGACAACCCGGAGAGGTTGGTTGATACTAAGAAAAAGTATTTTCTGTGAATAAACTCCCTCTTAAAGCGAAAATTATGAATAATCTTGTTGCAAAGTCCTCTTCCAGAATTATCCGTGATGATTCGAGTATAAAAAGGTTAGACAAATACGCTGTTGAGGATGGAAACATTGAAAAGAAACCCATGTAGGTTGGCTCTTGAGTGGAATGACAGTTCTCTCCCTTCTTTTAAGCTTCCTCCTTTCTTCTTCATCCAAGGGTGGTGAACAAGTGAAGACTTTCAAAACATAGTCTTAGAAGAAGACTGTCCTTATTTGTCTAACTTGATTGAGAATTCTCATATTTAGTTGAAGGAAAAGGTCATTTATCACATGAGTACAGGGAAACTAATCTTTCCATGGGATCTAATAGAAAATCTGATTTTCGGGAAGACTCCTCAAAGAGAGGGATAACTTACAAAGATGCAATGACTCAACAAATCATGAGAAAGGAAAAACCTTAAATAAGCTCAAAGCTACTAAGAACTCTACACATGACACTTTTGAAGAGATCAAGAAGTTTGGTTATGCTTCTGTTATGCATGAGAAGTTGAAGGAGCTTGAAGATTTGACCATCAAGAAATGTGATTCAATTTGCAAGAAGGAGGTGACCTTGAGTAAAGTTCAAAAAGCTTTGATCAACATTGAGAATTCCCTTTTCAGAACCACCATAACTCTTTACATGGTCCATAAAACATTGAAGAAAACGAAACCACCCTTGGAAAGTCCCATAAGGTTTTAGAAGAGAAGGTAAACTACATGGGAAAGTCTCATGACACTTTGGAGAAACCCCATAAGGTTGTGCAAGAGAAGAAGGATGTGTTGGGAAAGTCTAGGAAAGTTTTAGATAAAACCCAGGGTTTGTTGGAGGTGGCGGAAGCTGAGAAGGTATCTTTGGGTAATAAGCTTTCAATTTTCATGGATGCAGGCTATTATTGTCTGCAAGCTTCGTTTAAGAATTCCTTATGGAATATGGAGTTTTCCACCCCCGATATTAACTTATTGAGGAAGAATATTCATGATAAGAAGAATATTATGGATGGAATTCTAGCTCCCCTTCGCAACAAACTAGTATCATAGTTTCTTTTTCCTTTGTTTTTTATTTTGAAATAGTCATGTTGGCCACTTGTTTAAAAATGCAATACTTGTACTGACCATCTTGTCTCTTTTCACTTGAATAGAGTTTGATTTTATACTTCTTTGCATAATCACTTTGCTCATTTATTCATATATAGTATCTATTATTATCTACATAATATATTAAGTATTTTTAACTTAATGAAATGGACATACTGGTGTTTCATACATGTTTTCCTTTTAGACCTTGTTTAGAGTTATTGTCCCCAACTTTCTGTGGCTTTTTTGGAAGTTGTATGTAGTTTATTACTTTACATATTTAGGGAATTCTCCATAGTAAATGTTGATTCCCCTTCCCGGCCCTAAGTGAAGAATTGAGTTGAGGCCGATGTACAAGAGGTGTCACCGCCTTAGTTTTTGAGTTGCTAAATACCAAAAGGGGGTGAGCCTAGTGCACCACATGTTCATTTGAGGTTTGTGGTGTCTTTTTCCGTGCATCACCTTTGTCTTTGAGTTTTGATGTCTTCGATTGTGCACTACTGTCACGTTCAAGGTTTAGGGTGTGTTTAACTTTTCCACTTTCTACAACACTTCCTTCATGTTCAAGTATTAACATTTGTGTGAAGGGTGTAATTTTTTCCTTGTTTTAAAATAGTAAATGAGGAAAAATCGTTGCGAAAACTTCGTTTATTAAACTTGTTATGAAAAAGCATACAATGTAGAGATTTATGCAGAAATTAAAATCAAAGTATGGAAGTAACTTAGTTGTAGTAATAACTTGACTTGACTGCATTTCGTGTTCTCGGGATGAGATCCCTATAAAGGGTCTCCATGGTTACACTTGTTTTCCTATGTTGGTTCGTACCTGGTAAGAGCCTTCCCCTTTTTAGCGCGAGATTTCCTTTTCTGGCATTCCTTCCCCCTACATCAAGTTTTCAACGTACAATGTTGCCAAAGATGGGAATAGGTCATACCAATTAAATATGTCATACAACCTAGCCTACACGGGCCTAGGCCAAACCAAACTTCTTTTTTTAAATAAAAAAGGCCTTTATGCTTTTTTAAAAGTCTATTTAGTGAAAAAGGTTAAACCTCATACCATAAATAAGTCTTTTAAGCATATGCGGCTGAGTTATTTATATAAATATGAATATTATTATTATTATTATTATTATTATTATTATTATTATTATTATTATTATTATTATTATTAATAATAATAATAATATTATTGTTGTTGTTGTTATTGTTGTCGATGTTGTTATAATATTGTATTTTTAATTTGGATTAAAATGTAAACTTATTAATCTTTTAATTAAGTAATTAAAACTTATTAACCTATATTAATTTTTGTACATTTAAATGCATTATTATAAATTAAAAATAAAATATGGTATTTTATATAGTCATATTTTATAAAACATAAAGTTAAATGCCAAGATAAGATTAGTTATCTTGAATAACTTATAAAAATAAGTTGAAAACACTTTATGAACATTGTCATAAGTTGATTTCATAAGTTCTCTCAAACAAACAATCTCACAAAACTTATGTTACTAGATAAGCTTGGATAATTAAATGAAATAGGCCATTTCAACATTAATTGCACTGCTTATTTGCGTATGTTCAAATGAAATAGGATTTTAAGTACTCTAACAGACCAACTAGGCCTTTAAAAAGACTAGACTCGTGCCTAAAAAATAAGCGTTTGACAGACTACATACCAAACATAAGCCTTGACTATTTTAACAGGTTAGACTTTGGTTTGGTAAGGCCTAACGGACCCAACATATTCTCACCCTCTAAGGTATAACTCCATGGGCTTAACCTTTTTGTTGTATTTGGTGTTAGTGGCTTGTTTGACAGCGACATGGAAAAATATCTCTTTTCGTCTAGGAAGCCTAGATCTTATTATATCGATTGTAAATTTTATTTTCTGTGGAAGGGGTGTACTGTTATCCAACTGAGCTCTCCAACTTAGATGGGGATGACAAACTTAGTTCCATAGGTGAGCATGAAATGTGTTTTCCTAGTGATTGAATGAGTTGTTGTTCGGTATGCCCAAAGAAAATCTGGAAGCTCTTGTGCTCATTTACCCTTGGAGCCTTCTAATATTATCTTTTGTCCATTCAATAGGAATCTGTTGGCGGCCTCTTCCTGGCCATTTATTTAAGGGTTCTCCACTGATATGGAGGGGTACTTAGCTCCAAGGTCTTGAAAGAGTTTCTTCAACTTTTGGTCTGTAAATTGGGTATTGTTGTACGTGATGACAGACTAGAGGTAATGTGAATGTCTATATGCTTCTAGCACCTTTAACACGTGATCACACACTCCTTGATGTCATGGACTACTAAAGAGATCAACACTCATATAATAACTTGCATTAAACACTACTATAAAATAGACAATTCGTAACCTAAATTACAACGGTATGACAATTAATCGTGGTATACCTCATTTTTGGACGAGCTTTGGTTTGTTATATTTTCAAAAAACATTGTATTACATTCAAGCTAATTAACTGTGACTATACATTCCTGGAGTGACATGGTTCGAATCCGAACTCTAATAATTTTCTACTTTTTCGTTACAATGAGTGTTGTCCTTATAATATATATATATATATATATATATATATATATATATATATGTATATATATATATATCTATATATATATATATATATATATATATATATATATATATATATATATATATATATATATATATATATATTAAGGACAACACTCATATGGAGTGACATGGTTCGAATCCCAACTCTAATAATTTTCTACTTTTTCGTTACAATGAGTGTTGTCCTTATAATAATATTTTCAAAAAACATTGTATTACATTCAAGCTAATTAACTGTGACTATACATTCCTGGAGTGACATGGTTCGAATCCCAACTCTAATAATTTTCTACTTTTTCGTTACAATGAGTGTTGTCCTTATAATATATATATAGACATTACATTTCGTCATGGTTTTTGAATACAATCATGGTGAAATTGTTTACTCATATATAAGCAAATTAGCTCTCGCTTCTTTACAGTATCACCGTATCTCTCACAACAGAATCCTAACATACATTTTTTCTCTTCTTTTTCGTCATTAGCTTTTCTATTATGCAATATAGCCTCAATCTTGTTCTTCATACATAAAGTTATTCTTATTATTCCTTATTTTCTCCTATTGGTGTATGTTATTGTTATTTTTCACATGATTTTCTTCTTGTTCGAGAGTTTATGGGTGTTTTTGTTGTTGTATGTTATTTTAAAAAATGGTTTATCTTCTTGTTCATATTTCATATCATTCTCTCAGATTTCAGATCCTTCTCTCAACATGAATAATGGGAGCAAACTTGTCCATGAGATTGAGGTTATAGAGGGGGTTAATGATATGTTAGAGTTATGGTTGAATAAAGCCAAGGAAAATGAAACTGTTAGGGATCATATTAGGGTTATTGAATCGTCTAGTGGAATATGCTATTAGAAGATTATTTTCAAAAATCTTAACCTTGAAAAGATAAGAAAGGTAGAGGCTATTATGAAGGACCTAATGAATCTAGATGCACCTAATTCTAAATCAGATGAAGACCTTGAGAACTATGAAGACCTTGAGAACTTCACAAATTGAACTAGGCACAAAGATTCAAGACCTTGTTATGTTTCACATGATTTGTTATGTTGCACAGTATTCGTGTATGTTATTGTTATATTGATGTTATTGTTATTATGTTGATAAATTTTTGTTGGATTACAATGTACTACTAGTTTATGTTAACATGTTATTTTTTTACATGGTGTTTGTAGGATTACAATTGATTTATGTTGTTATGAATAAAAAAAATACAAGAGAGGATGAAGCCGAAGTGAAAGATGCAAATTGTTATTTTGTCAATAATCTCTAGCCCTCCTATAAGAGGGTTACTTGCAGGACCGACTATAATGTCCTCGACTTAGTGTTTAAGCGTATGGTTTTTTGGTAAACAATGTCTTTGAAAGGTTTAAAAGTTGTAAACGCAACTCTTGATGAGTTAGAAACATGATAAAAGTAAGGAAAAAAGGGAACGTATAAATGATAAAGCAAGAAAACAAAGGTAAATTTGGTAAGATTAAATGACTTGTAAATGTAAAATAGTGGCAAAGTACATTTTGTGAGGAGATTAACTCTTTTCTCGTAAACGCTTTGATACTTAAAGTTTTACTCCTACTGCGAATGTTCAAAATGCCACCTCCAGAATCTCACCTAACACTGCCTTAAATACTAATTGAAAATAACCTTTTGGAGGTTATAAAACCATCTCATGATGCCACGTGTTGGTCCACTTCCCCCATTTTGACAAATAACTACCCATGTTCTTTGAGTGCCCACGATTCCCTTTAACATTCAACCCCTTCGACATTAACCGAAGCTTGCAGATGTCGATCTATGAACCCGTCCACCATCCTGTCGAGGATTCTCCGACAAGTTCCCTAGTAAAAACTGGATTTCTCCTCTGAATGAAAATGGTCAACTAACAAATTGCCCGCTGAAAAGGCTGGTTTCTACATGATCACGTCGATCGAGGATCTGGCCTTTTGATGTTCCATATTTCGGATAGTCGTCTTATCATTCCTCATGACTTAGTATGTGATGATGACTTTTTTTGGCCGCACGATTTCCAAGACACTCTATCATCATTAGCAGTTATCCCTAGGTCGTGGGATCCCAACCGAAACCCAGTAACTCTTATTATTACTTCCTAGTCAGCCACTTGTCAGTCACATAGTGCTCGACTGTTCGCCATATTGGCCTATAAATAGTTCCTTCTTCTTCAAACACTCTTCTTCTTCCATACTCACGTATTTTCTCACCCAGAATCTCAAAACTCCAACCATTTGTCACCCAGAATCTCAAAACTCCAACCATTTGTTTCATCTCTTGGCTTCCTCTTCTCATGCCAAAGACCTATGCTAATGGCAACAATCCCATTACCTTCAAGCTTACTGCTAAAGAGGGTATGAATCGCATTCCTCAACCCACATCCTCTGATGAAGTCGTTAGGAAGAACTGGCAACGCCAGGTGTTGATACCCTTTGTAGTTGATAAGAAATTTCTAGCATTCCACGGACCTCTTGCTGACCCAAAATCTTCCCCAAAGACCGTTAAACCCTTTTTTCCTGGGTACAAACCTGCTGCTCCTCCTACTTTCGACAGATTTGTTATACTCGATGTCATATTCATTGAGGCGAAAGCCAGGGTATTTCGATCCATACTCACTCCTGGAAACAAGGAATACCTATTGTGGCTTAACAATGTCCAACGAAAATGTCAAGACTAATGGCGGAGTGCATGGATCTTCGACCTTATTCAAGTATCAAGGTACGCTCATCGTGTCAATCCTTGCATGTTGATGGTGTCCCTATACTTTTGGGAAGGCTCGACTAACACGTTCCAGATTCCTTGTGGGATGTTGACACCCACCCTTTTCAACGTGGTGGCGATCACTGGCCTTTCGCCCCTGGGGGAAACCTTTTATCCAACCCTTTCGACGGAGAACACTTTCACATTTGGTCAGGCCAACCTTCTGAACTACATCAAATACCACCATAACAAGGACTCTGTCGAAGTGTCCGACAAGGAGCATATAGCCTTCCTCACTTTGTCGCTCTCATACTACGTTTTCTGTCCTGGTTCTTTGCAGAGAGCGAAGAGCTATACCGCTCTAGAGATCCAGATTCATGAGGGTCGACATGTATCTTTAGGCGAATTGCTACTGGCTTCCTTGTATCAGGCTCTGGGGCTGGCAACCCTGAAACTGAAGCTTCTTGCCAACACTCCTAAATCCCTGAACCTGTCGGGTCCTTTGTGGCTCTTGTAACATTTGTTATATGCTACCTTTGAATATCAGTTGGGATACACAATGTCAGAGCGTATCATGCGACTGAATGAAGATCGACCGATTGAAGGAGCCAGGTTGGCTTTGATAACCTATTAGGAGACTCCAAACACACATATCCTCATGAAATATTTAAATATGTTCAGCGAAGTAGACAAACTTGCTCCTGGTATGGTGCCATTTGCTGACAAAACCTTCGGCCCTAAATGGTTCAAAGATCCCTTTGCTGGTGGCTCTCCACAGACTGTAGCCCAGTCGAACGCGATATGGAGGTCTTTCTGGCGTTGCACTCTGACAGATTGCAAGCAGATCTCTATTGGAAATATGGAATCGTGACCAAACATTAGTCGAAAAGGCATCGAATTTGTCGCCTCCTTTGGGGACGTTTGACAGGCACATAGGATTTGGTCCAAAGTCCTGTGCCAGTTCTTTGGTTTTTTGGAAGCATGTTTCCTAATCAAACTTCTTATCACTTTGTTGGTTGCTTCTACTTGTCCATTTGCTTGTGCATAGTAAGGTATAGAGGTAACCAACTTACAATCTGTCTCGCCAGCGAACTATTGCATCTTTCGTCCCACAAACACTGACCCTTGATCCATGGTAATGGTATCTGGGATGCCAAACCTATATACAATTTTTTTTAAATGAATTCAGTCACTGCAACTTGATCCACCTTCACCAGAGGGACAACTTTGATCCACTTGGTGAAGTAATCTATCCCTACTAGGATAAACTTCTGCTGCTTCGACGAGGTTGGTCAAATTTCTCCAATGACGTCTAATGCCCACCCCCTAAAGGGCCATGGTTTGATGATCGCATGCAACTCACTTGTCGGCATATGTTGAATACCTGCGTCTCTTTCGCATTCTTGGCATCCTTTGGCGAACTCGATGCAATCTTTCAACATACTAGGCCAATAAATCCCTTGTCGAAACATCAACCACACTTCATCTTATGGCCTTCCTGGTGGGCGCCATAGGCTCCATTGTGCACCTCATATATGGCTAGATACGCTTCGGTATCTCCCAGGAATTTAAGTAGTACCCCTTCTGGTGTCTTCTTTAGCAACTCGTTTCCTGACCACACATAGCTCAAAGCCCTGTATTTGGTTTTCCTGTCAATACTTTTGACTGGATTCTCCAAGTATTCAATAATTAGCTTCCTCTAGTCTGTTGGAGATGAACTGTTGACAACGAAAATTCTAAGTTCCCAGGCCTCCTCAACTCCACAGGTTTCCTTCCATTCTCCGTCGGGCTCTCTATTACGACTGTCATTCTTGTCGAGGATATCTTCGGTTGGTGGTGTACTCGACACCATTTTCTCTCGAACCTCGATCATATCTTGTAATTTTGACTTATACATCTTATACCCTGAAGCAATTTGAGCCAACTCGTTGGCTTCTTGGTTTTCATTTCTAGGTATATGTATTATGTCTGTAACTTCAAAATGCTCTAGTAGTTGCGTTGCAATCACATACTACATCAACAAACTTCCCTTGATGCACTTATATTCACGTGTAACTTGCTTGACTATCAACTCTGAGTCTCCCTTTACTTCAATTCTACTGGCTCCCATCAATTTCAAAAGTCGAAGACCAACTATTAAAGCTTCGTATTCAGATTCATTATCGGAACACTTTTCACTAATCTTGTACTTAAACTTCGTCAGACCATCTTGAGGGGATAATCTCAATACCCCGACTCCTGTTTCGTCTTTGTGACTCGACCCATCGAAATACAGACACCATGGTTTGGCATTGACCACGTTCATAGATGATTCGATCATGACATGATCCATTATAAAATCCGCCATAATCTGGCCTTTCATGGCCTTTAAAGGTTTGAATATTAGAGACAACTCTGTTAACGCCTGTGCCCATTTTCTAATTCTACTATGCAGAATAGGTTTAGACAACATATGTTTAATAATATCGTAATGAGACGAAATATAAACATCAATTGGTTTTATATATTGCTTTAATTTCATATAGGCAAAGTACAAACATATACATAGTTTTTCTATGAGACTGTACTTAGTTTCAACATCTACCAACACTCTACTGAGGTAATATATGGGTCTTTCGACACCATTACTATCCTCTTGGGCCGACATGCTCCTTATAGTCGTATCTGACGCAGATATATATAAACTCATATTTTTCTTCCTACTGGGAGGTAAGAGAATAAGAGGCTTGGTAACATACCCCTTGATTGCGTCGAAAGCCTCTTGTTATTTGGGGCCCTAGTAAAAATCACTTTCCTTCTTAATTTTAAGTAGTGGCAAAAATACCTTCATTTTACCACTTAAATTCGATATGAATCTTCTTAAGAAGTTTATTTTACCCAACAAAGACTGGAGTTGCTTCTTTGTCGGTGGGATTTTATGGTCTAAGATCTCTTTTGTCTTATTCTAATTGATCTCGATACCTTGTTTGTGTACCACAAATCCTAAGAAGTCGCCTGTGTGCACACCGAAAGCACACTTCAATGGATTCATTTTCAATCCATATTTCCTCATTATATCAAATGAGTGTCGAAGGTGATCCAAGTGCCCCTCTTGAGATGACGATTTTATCACGATGTCGTAAATATACACCTGCATGAACTTCTCAATGAAGTCATGAAATATGCCATTCATGGCCCTTTGGTAGGTTGCTCCTGTGTTTTTCAAACCAAACGGCATGACGACCCACTCGTACGTCCCCAAATCACCAGGGCATCGAAACACTTTCTCGGGGACACCTTCTTCGGCAATAAGAATTTGATTGTAGCAAGACTATCCATCAAGTAAGTTCAGGTAGTCAAACCCTGCGGCCGAATCGACGAGCATTTCTGCCACGGGCATCGAATACTCATCCTTTGGCGTGCCGTTATTTAGATATCTTAAATCTATATAAATCCTAAGAGTTCCGTATTTCTTGATGATGTGCACTGTAATACCCCAAAATTTACCCTTCGTTTTTCCTGGAAGCATATGCTTTACACCTCATGCATGCATTCATTTTTTAGGTCATTTAGCATTTGCATTTCATCATGGCAATCGGAATCGGATCCAAGAAGCTTGAACATCATCCATGACACTTTGTGGGCTCTATTTAGATGATCAGTCAACACAAGGGAAAGACTTGAGTTACTTCCAACAGGGGCCTATTCGTTAGTCAAAACGTTAATCTTGAAGGAGCAAAGGTTTGTTCATGAGCTGTCATGCTCGCTAGGCGAAGCCCACGTGTTTTGAAAAAATAAAATAATAAATAAATAAATCTTGGACTTGGACCTCTCTCATTTGAGCCCACAGGTCCACAAAAATCAGGTTATAAATTCAGAGTTTTAGTGAAACAAAACAATTATATTCCTATTACCCTGGCTGAAAAAGAATAGTGAGAGAAGAGCTAACAGAGTTCAGAGCAGCCTCCAAACCCTGAAGGGAACTCAACTGCACAGAATCACCTTTGCCTCACATAAACCCTAAAGATTGTTTTGTAAACCTCACGGGTGCAACTCATTTTCAATCAAGCTCTCCAATCAGGGATAACTTGCGTGGTTTTCCACTTTATTTGTGGGATACCCCCTGGAGGTTCATTCCAGTTACCTGTACTGACCCACTTTCTTTGATGATGTTAGCTTGGAGGGATCTCAGGGTTTATCGTTCCTTTAATTGTTGTTACCTCGGATCTTCATCCGTGTGATACCTTTTACATTTTTCCCGCATTTTACTACTTTCCTAGTTGGAAGACCTCGATAGGAGGCAATGTTTTTATGTTTACTTTATGCAGGTTCCTTCATCAAGGACTGCCTTTTTGCATGAGTTTACCAAACCCTAACCCTTCATTGATTTTTCTTCTCCTAAACACACGTTTACTCCTTCTACTACAGGTGAGTAAGTCTCCAAAGATCAAGCATCCGGTAGATTGCGTAGTAACGTCATTCGTCCAAAACCCAATCCATAAACTCGTAGTTACCCGAACTACGACTTGCTCTGATTCTCATTCCAGATGAGATACGTAGGCATAAGGCGCGATGTCTTAGCGATCACACATCCCCCTAACCCATAGGTCAGTCGAGCTACGAAGACTCTGATTCTCATATTCAGATGAGATACGTATGCAGTGAATGCGACATCCGCGCGAGTCATTTTCATTTAACCCCTTTTTTAGTAAACAGCACAAGATAAACTCACACCCTTTAGACAAGAACTATAAAAGTGGATCCCGTAGAGTACTACGGATGCGTAGGGGTGCTAATACCTTCCCTTCGCATAACCGACTCCCGAACCCAAGATTTGGTTGCGAGACCTTGTCTTTTCCTTTCCTCTTTTCAGGTTAACTTCGAGCGTTTCCTTTCCCTCCTTTGGGATAAATAACGCACGGTGGCGACTCTTCTGTCATTTTCTTTCGCCGGTTGTTTTTTTGCACACTGTATTTTTCAGGTTGCAACAGTTGGCGACACTGCTGGGGACCCGGTTTCCCTAAGCGAGTCCCTCCTAGCTTTTGTAGTTTGTTTGTTTATTGGGTGTTCATGCTTTTGTACAGTTATTTACCTGCTTTACCTTATTGCATTGTGTACATATCATTGCTGTATCTGTTGGCTGGCTATGGTTGCTTGGTGATCTTTGTGAGATGAGTTCTATACCCGAACTCGATTGCACTTAGGATAAGAGAATGGCATAGTCTTGTCGACTTGTGTGGAGTTATTCCTTAGCAAGTTGACTTGCAAGCCCATTCACTTGGTGGAGGTCATGTTGAGATCAATAATGTCACATAAGTAAGTTGTGGTTAGACATTACTTTTTCCAATATAGACCTTAGAAGCCGAGGACCTTAGTTTACCAAACCCATCTTGGCATATTCGTAGGACGTAGTGTGAAAGTCGTTCAAGTGTAAGATTTGATACGATTAGTTGTTCCTCCGATAATATCCGAAAGATGGGATTATGACTATGGGAACCTTTTGTAGAACATGTTTGGCAGGTTTAAACCTTAGTACACTCCTTTTGGGTGGTTCTTAACCTAAACTCCATGCCCGTGACTTGCAACAAACCCTTGATTCATGGTTGATCCGATCAGGTCTCCTTAATATCAATGAATCTTGGGTGTTGATAAGGTGTACACCATAATCCACCAAAATGGGTGGTTGATATTAAGGATAACATGATCCATCCCATGACTTTTGTTTGGTGTGCTCTTAATTTCTCTCCAGACAGTGCAACCTGACAGATGTTCAAGCAGATACAGCGATCCTGATTCCCATGCCACTGCACTGCATTCACATCATTTTGCATCACATCATTTTGCATTCATAATCATTCACACATGTTTATCCATTTCTGTGGGGTTTATATCTTCTACTTGATTCTAGTCGGAATTTTCTTGGTTCTCATCAACAGCTTAGTCTTTTTTTTTACATCGTTTATCTATTAAGAGACTGGAATCAAGGGGCTAGAATACCTTTGGTATTGATAAACATGTCATCGCATTTACATATTCATTAGCATGTCTTACATAACAAGTACTACCACAGTGTTTTCAGTTTGTTTGGTATTCCATCAGCAGGATAGCTGACCCAGGCATTCACCGGTACGGTACCCGCAGAAACCAACAGAGAGTAATGGAGAGCCTACAGGCAGAGTTCGCCGAGATGAAAATCCGCATGAACCAATTCATGGATGTGGTTCAAGGGGTGGCTCAGGGACAACAAGAGCTCAGGCAGATGATACAGAGGAATCCCCCTGCTCAACCAGAGACGGTGACTGATCCTCCAGCTGGAGAGGTTAATGGACCCAATGGACCAGGGCCTATCCCAATCCTACATGTCACCTCCGGTCAACAACCCATTCATGATGAACAGGACGATCAGTTCCCCCTGCTGCAGGAAGTCTTTGGTATGGGTCATGGTGTGGACCCCATGTTTAGAAGATTGCAAGAGAGGTTGAAGGCAGTGGAAGGACAGAATCCTCTGGGAGTAGATGTTGCTGACTTGGGGCTGGTCCCAGGTGTGAGAGTGCCACCGAAATTCAAGGTCCCGATATTTGACAAATACAATGGCAACTCTTGCCGGAAGACCCATGTGCAAGCCTATTTCCGTAAAATGGTTGCATACTCCGATGACGAAAAGTTGCTTATGTACTTTTTCCAGGACAGCCTAGCTGAGGCATCCCTGGAATGGTATATGAGGCTGGACAGAGCCCACATCCGTTGCTGGAGGGATTTGGCTGAGGCTTTCGTGAAGCAGTATCAGTATAATGTAGACATGGCTCCGGACAGAACTCAACTTCAAAATCTGTCTCTTAAAAGCAATGAGTGCTTCAGAGAATACGCTCAACACTGGAGAGAAACATCTTCCCGTGTTCAACCTCCTATGTTGGAGAAGGAAATGGCTAACATGTTCATGAACACTCTGTCCGAACCTTACTTGGAGCGCCTGGTGGGTTGCAATGCCTCCAATTTTGCTGATGTAGTCTCTACCGGAGAGAGGGTGGAGAATTACCTGAGGACATACGAGACCCAGAGTGGAGGTGGATCCTCATCAGGGGTGAAGAAGCCGTTCATTCAGGGACAGAAGAGGAGAGAAGGGGATGCAAGTGTCATATCTTCTTATCAGAACAGGGATAACCGGAGGAATAACTTTCAAAACTATCATCAGCAACCGTATGTTGCGGCTGTGACCATTCCAGCTGCAGCACCACTACAACAACAACAACCACAGCGTCAACCAGCTCAGTACCAACCACAACAACCGGGTAACAGACCCGCCTATCAACCGAGGCAAAGGACGATGGACCGGCGTTTCGACACTCTTCCAATGTCGTACGCCCAGTTGCTTTCTATTCTTCAACAACTACAACTTGTGCAATTTCGCACTCTGGCTCCTCCCGTTGGTGGGCTTCCGGTGGGTTATGACGCCAACTCTAGGTGTAGCTTCCACTCTGGGGCACCTGGCCACAATATTGAGAACTGCAAAGCTTTTAAGCACGTAGTTCAGGACCTCATTGATTCAAAGGCCGTTAACTTTGCACCAGCTCCTAATGTCGTCAACAATCCCATGCCCCAGCATTGTGGAGCCAACGTTAACATGGTTGAAGGAGAAGTCAAATTAGTCTCTGCGGTCAACAATGAAGATGGGGATAGTGATTGCGACATCGATAACTGGGTGCGTCCGAGGATCCCGGGTGAAGTTCTCAACAATTGGTCTTCTGAGGAGATTGTCCAAGCCACTTGTCTGGAGGAGTAATTTTCTTTGTTTATTCATGTATATCCAAGTCTTACGTTCCGCTAGGGCGTAATGACTCATTGTAGGGCTCATCTATGTGACACTTGCATTTTTTATCATAAATAAATGATGTCTTTTTGCATTCAAATATTTCGTTCCCTGTATTTCTATTTTTGCAGTTTTTAAAAAAAATGGCAATGTTTTGTTTAGTTTCCACTTTTTTTCTTTTTTTTTCACACTCATAAGCACATACCATCACTCATGCAGATGCACATCATCGGATCCTATTGATAACGGTTCTGCTATGGCTCGCTTCGACTTTGAAAATCCAATCTTTCAAACTGAAGAAGAGAGTGATGAAGACTGTGAACTCCCTGAAGAACTTACCAGGTTATTAAAACAAGAGGAAAGGGTCATTCAACCATATCAAGAGTCTGTTGAAGTGATTAATCTCAGCACCAAGGACGCCAAGAGAGAAATCAAGATATGGCCTGCTTTGGAAGACAATGTGAAGAAGGGGTTGATTGAATTGCTGCATGAGTATGTTGACATCTTCGCTTGGTCTTATCAGGACATGCCAGGGCTTGACACAGACATCGTGGTACATCGTTTGCCGCGCAAAGAAGGTTGACCTCCGGTCAAGCAGAAGCTCAGAAGAACAAGACCAGAGATGGCTTCCAAGATAAAGGAAGAAGTGCAAAAACAGTTGGATGCAGGGTTTCTAGAAGTCACAAATTATCTGCCATGGGTTGCAAATATCGTTCTGGTACCTAAGAAGGATGGAAAGGTACGGATGTGTGTTAACTACCGGGATCTGAACAGGGCTAGTCCTAAAGATGATTTCCCCTTACCTCACATTGACGTTTTGGTGGATAACACGGCTCAGTTCTCGGTATTCTCCTTCATGGATGGCTTTTCTGGCTATAATCAAATTAAGATGGCACCAGAAGACATGGAGAAGACAACATTCATAACCCCATGGGGCATCTTCTGCTACAAGGTGATGTCATTTGGTCTGAAAAATGCCGGAGCAACATATCAGCGAGCAATGGTGACTCTGTTCCATGATATGATTCATCATGAAATCGAGGTTTATGTTGATGATATGATTGCCAAATCTCAGACAGAAGAAGAACATTTGGTGAATTTGCAGAAACTTTTTGAGCGTTTGAGGAAATTCAAGCTGAGGCTTAATCCGAACAAGTGTACTTTTGGGGTGAGATCTGGAAAACTACTGGGTTTTATTGTTAGCGGAAAAGGGATTGAGGTGGATTCGGCCAAAGTGAAAGCGATACAGGAAATTCCTGAGCCAAGAACAGAGAAACAAGTCCGTGGTTTCTTAGGGAGGTTGAACTACATTGCAAGGTTCATCTCTCACCTAACAGCCACGTGTGAGCCAATATTCAAATTGTTGAGAAAAGATCAGGCTATCGGGTGGAATGATGATTGTCAAAGGGCGTTCGAGAAGATAAAAGAGTATTTTTAGAATCCTCCTTTCCTTGTGCCTCCCGTCCCAGGGAGACCGCTGATTATGTATTTGACAGTACTAGACAATTCAATGGGTTGTGTTCTCGGTCAACACGATGAGACAGGTAGGAAAGAGCATGTCATCTACTACCTAAGTAAGAAATTCACAGATTGCGAGTTGAGATACTCAATGCTTGAAAAAACATGTTGTGCACTTGCATGGGCTGCGAAGCGACTGAGACAATACATGCTGTCTCACACAACCTTACTGATCTCCAAGATGGATCCAGTCAAATACATATTCGAGAAGCCAACTCTCACCGGAAGAGTTGCTCGTTGGCAAATGGTACTGACTGAGTACGACTTCCAGTATACTTCCCAGAAAGCCATCAAGGGGAGTATTCTGTCAGACTATCTTGCTCAAAAGCCGGTTGAAGATTATGAGCCGATGAAGTTTGATTTTCCAGATGAAGACATCATGTTCCTCAAGATGAAAGACTGTGAAAAGCCAATTGTTGAAGAGGGACCTGATCCAGACGAAAAGTGGACTTTAATGTTTGATGGGGCCGTCAACGCCAGAGGAAGTGGAATTGGTGCTGTCATTACAACTCCGAAAGGTGCCCACATGCCTTTCACCGCTCGTCTGACTTTCGAGTGCACCAATAATGAAGCTGAGTATGAAGCCTCTATCTTGGGTATTGAGCAAGCCATTGATTTGAGAATCAAGACTTTGGACATCTTCGGAGATTCAGCTCTGGTAATCAATCAAGTGAATGGTGATTGAAACACTCTCCAGCCCAATCTGGTCCCCTACAGAGATTACACGAGAAGACTGTTGACTTTCTTCACAATAGTAAAGTTGTACCATATACCTCGTGATGAGAACCAGATGGCAGATGCTCTTGCTACTCTATCCTCCATGATCAACGTGATTCGGTGGAACCATGCTCCCAAGATCGACGTGATGCGCCTTGATAGGGCCGCATATGTGTTTGCTGCTGAACTGCTAGTTGATGACAAGCCCTGGTATCACGACATCAAGTGTTTTCTGAAGAATCAAGAGTACCCTGCAGAGGCATCCAACAATGATAGAAAGACTTTGAGAAGATTGGCAGGCAGTTTCTTCTTGAACAAAGATGATGTGTTGTATAAGAGGAACATCGACATGGTTTTGCTCAGATGCGTGGATAGAAACGAAGCAGACATGTTAATGCAGGAAGTTCATGAAGGCTCCTTCGGTACTCATGCCGGCGGACATGCAATGGCTAAGAAATTGTTGAGAGCAGGTTATTACTGGATGACCATGGAACCTGATTGTTTCAAATATGCTCGGAAGTGCCATAACTGCCAGATTTATGCTGATAAGGTGCATATGCCGCCGAATCCTTTGAATGTGATGTCTTCGTCGTGGCCTTTTGCTATGTGGGGAATCAATATGATTGGGAAGATTGAGCCGACTGCTTCCATTGGGCATCGCTTCATCCTTGTTGCCATCGACTATTTCACCAAGTGGGTCGAAGCAGCGTCATTTGCGAAGGTCGCCAGACATGTGGTTGCCCGATTCATCAAGAAAGAAATCATTTGTCGCTATGGGATTCCCGAAAGAATCATTACTGATAATGGTTCTAATCTCAACAACAAAATGATGAAGGAGTTGTGCCAGAACTTCGACATTCAGCATCACAATTCTTCCCCTTACCGCCCTAAGATGAACAGTGGTGTTGAAGCGGAAAATAAGAACATAAAGAAGATTGTGCAGAAGATGGTCGTTACGTACAGAGATTGGCATGATATGGTAACCTTCGCCTTGCATGGGTACCGTACTTCAGTAAGTACATCGATCGGGGCAACCCCTTACTCCCTTGTGTATGGTATGGAAGCAGTCCTACCTGATTGAATTGCTGCAAGAGTATGTTGACATCTTTGCTTGGTCTTATCAGGACATGCCAGGGCTTGACACAAACATCGTGGTACATCGCTTGCCGCTCAAAGAAGGTTGTCCTCCGGTCAAGCAGAAGCTCAGAAGAACAAGACCAGAGATGGCTGTCAAGATAAAGGAAGAAGTGCAAAAACAGTTGGATGCAGGGTTTCTAGCAATCAAAAATTATCCGCCATGGGTTGCAAATATTGTTCTGGTACCTAAGAAGGATGGAAAGGTACGGATGTGTGTTGACTACCGGGATCTGAACAGGGTTAGTCCTATAGATGATTTCCCCTTACCTCACATTGACGTTTTGGTGGATAACACGGCTCAGTTCTCGGTATTCTCCTTCATGGATGGATTTTCTGGCTATAATCAAATTAAGATGGCACCAGAAGACATGGAGAAGACAACATTCATAACCCCATGGGGCACCTTCTGCTACAAGGTGATGCCGTTTGGTCTGAAAAATGCCGGAGCAACATATCAGCGAACGATGGTGACTCTGTTCCATGATATGATTCTTCATGAAATCGAGGTTTATGTTGATGATATGATTGCCAAATCTCATACAGGAGAAGAACATTTGGTGAATTTGTAGAAATTGTTTGAGCGTTTGAGGAAATTCAAGTTGAGGCTTAATCCGAACAAGTGTACTTTTGGGGTGAGATCTGGAAAACTACTGGGTTTTGTTGTTAGCGGAAAAGGGATTGAGGTGGATCCGGCCAAAGTGAAAGCGATACAGGAAATGCCTGAGCCAAGAACAGAGAAACAAGTCAGTGGTTTCTTAGGGAGGTTGAACTACATTGCAAGGTTCATCTCTCACCTAACAACCACGTGTGAGCCAATATTCAAATTGTTGAGAAAAGATCAGGCTATCAGGTGGAATGATGATCGTCAAAGGGCGTTTGAGAAGATAAGAGAGTATTTGCAGAATCCTCTTATCCTTGTGCCTCTGGTCCCAGGGAGACCGCTGATTATGTATTTGACAGTACTAGACAATTCCATGGGTTGTGTTCTCGGTTAACACTACGAGACAGGTAGGAAAGAGCATGCCATCTACTACCTGAGTAAGAAATTCACAGATTGCGAGTCGAGATACTCAATGCTTGAAAAAAAATGTTGTGCACTTGCATGGGCTACGAAGCGACTAAGACAATACATGCTGTCTCACACAACCTTACTGATCTCAAAGATGGATCCAGTCAAATACATATTCGAGAAGCCAACTCTCACCGGAAGAGTTGCTCGTTGCCAAATGGTACTGACAGAGTACGACATCCAGTATACTTCCCAGAAAGCCATCAAGGGGAGTATTCTGTCAGACTATCTTGCTCAACAGCCGGTTGAAGATTATGAGTCGATGAAGTTTGATTTTCCATATGAAGACATCATGTTCCTCAAGATGAAAGACTGTGAAAAGCCAGTTGTTGAAGAGGGACCTGATCCAGACGAAAAGTGGACTTTAATGTTTGATGGGGCCGTCAACGCCAGAGGAAGTGGAATTGGTGCTGTCATTACAACTCCAAAAGGTGCCCACATGCCTTTCACCGCTCGTCTGACTTTCGAGTGCACCAATAATGAAGCTGAGTATGAGGCCTCTATCTTGGGTATTGAGCAAGCCATTGATTTGAGAATCAAGACTTTGGACATCTTCGGAGATTCAGCTCTGGTAATCAATCAAGTGAATGGTGATTGAAACACTCTCCAGCCCAATCTGGTCCCCTACAGAGATTACACGAGAAGACTGTTGACTTTCTTCACAACAGTAAAGTTGTACCATATACCTCGTGATGAGAATCAGATGGCAGATGCTCTTGCTACTCTATCCTCCATGATCAACGTGATTCGGTGGAACCATGCTCCCAAGATCGACGTGATGCGCCTTGATAGGGCCGCATATGTGTTTGCTGTTGAACTGGTAGTTGATGACAAGCCCTGGTATCACGACATCAAGTGCTTTCTGAAGAATCAAGAGTACCCTGCAGTGGCATCCAACAATGATAGAAAGACTTTGAGAAAATTGGCAAGCAGTTTCTTCTTGAACAAAGATGATGTGTTGTATAAGAGGAACTTCGACATGGTTTTGCTCAGATGCGTGGATAGAAACGAAGCAGACATGTTAATGCAGGAAGTTCATGAAGGCTCCTTCGGTACTCATGCCGGCGGACATGCAATGGCTAAGAAATTGTTGAGAGCAGGTTATTACTGGATGACCATGGAACCTGATTGTTTCAAATATGCTCGGAAGTGCCATAAATGCCAGATTTATGCTGATAAGGTGCATATGCCGCCGAATCCTTTGAATGTGATGTCTTCGTCGTGGCCTTTTGCTATGTGGGGCAACGATATGATTGGGAAGATTGAGCCGACTGCTTCCAATGGGCATCGCTTCATCCTTGTTGCCATCGACTATTTCACCAAGTGGGTCGAAGCAGCGTCATTTGCGAAGGTCGCCAGACATGTGGTTGCCCGATTCATCAAGAAAGAAATCATTTGTCGCTATGGGATTCCCGAAAGAATCATTACTGATAATGGTTCTAATCTCAACAACAAAATGATGAAGGAGTTGTGCCAGAACTTCGACATTCAGCATCACAATTCTTCCCCTTACCGCCCTAAGATGAACAGTGGTGTTGAAGCGGAAAATAAGAACATAAAGAAGATTGTGCAGAAGATGGTCGTTACGTACAGAGATTGGCCTGAGATGTTACCCTTCGCCTTGCATGGGTACCGTACTTCAGTACGTACATCGATCGGGGCAACCCCTTACTCCCTTGTGTATGGTATGGAAGCAGTCCTACCTGATTGAATTGCTGCAAGAGTATGTTGACATCTTTGCTTGGTCTTATCAGGACATGCCAGGGCTTGACACAAACATCGTGGTACATCGCTTGCCGCTCAAAGAAGGTTGTCCTCCGGTCAAGCAGAAGCTCAGAAGAACAAGACCAGAGATGGTTGTCAAGATAAAGGAAGAAGTGCAAAAACAGTTGGATGCAGGGCTTCTAGCAGTCACAAATTATCCACCATGGGTTGCAAATATCGTTCCGGTACCTAAGAAGGATGGAAAGGTACGGATGTGTGTTGACTACCGGGATCTGAACAGGGTTAGTCCTAAAGATGATTTCCCCTTACCTCACATTGACGTTTTGGTGGATAACACGGCTCAGTTCTCGGTATTCTCCTTCATGGATGGATTTTCTGGCTATAATCAAATTAAGATGGCACCAGAAGACATGGAGAAGACAACATTCATAACCCCATGGGGCACCTTCTGCTACAAGGTGATGCCGTTTGGTCTGAAAAATGCTGGAGCAACATATCAACGAACAATGGTGACTTTGTTCCATGATATGATTCATCATGAAATCGAGGTTTATGTTGATGATATGATTGCCAAATCTCATACAGGAGAAGAACATTTGGTGAATTTGCAGAAACTGTTTGAGCGTTTGAGGAAATTCAAGTTGAGGCTTAATCCGAACAAGTGTACTTTTGGGGTGAGATCTGGAAAACTACTGGGTTTTGTTGTTAGCGGAAAAGGGATTGAGGTGGATCCGGCCAAAGTGAAAGCGATACAGGAAATGCCTGAGCCAAGAATAGAGAAACAAGTCAGTGGTTTCTTAGGGAGGTTGAACTACATTGCAAGGTTCATCTCTCACCTAACAGCCACGTGTGAGCCAATATTCAAATTGTTAAGAAAAGATCAGGCTATCAGGTGGAATGATGATAGTCAAAGGGCGTTCGAGAAGATAAAAGAGTATTTGCAGAATCCTCCTATCCTTGTGCCTCCGGTCCCAGGGAGACCGTTGATTATGTATTTGACAGTACTAGACAATTCCATGGATTGTGTTCTCGGTTAACACGACGAGACAGGTAGGAAAGAGCATGCCATCTACTACCTGAGTAAGAAATTCACAGATTGCGAGTCGAGATACTCAATGCTTGAAAAAACATGTTGTGCACTTGCATGGGCTACGAAGCGACTAAGACAATACATGTTGTCTCACACACCCTTACTGATCTCAAAGATGGATCCAGTCAAATACATATTCGAGAAGCCAGCTCTCACCGGAAGAGTTGCTCGTTGCCAAATGGTACTGACAGAGTACGACATCCAGTATACTTCCCAGAAAGCCATCAAGGGGAGTATTCTGTCAGACTATCTTGCTCAACAGCCGGTTGAAGATTATGAGTCGAGGAAGTTTGATTTTCCAGATGAAGACATCATGTTCCTCAAGATGAAAGACTGTGAAAAGCCTGTTGTTGAAGAGGGACCTGATCCAGACGAAAAGTGGACTTTAATGTTTGATGGGGCCGTCAACGCCAGAGGAAGTGGAATTGGTGCTGTCATTACAACTCCGAAAGGTGCCCACATGCCTTTCATCGCTCGTCTGACTTTCGAGTGCACCAATAATGAAGCTGAGTATGAAGCCTCTATCTTGGGTATTGAGCAAGCCATTGATTTGAGAATCAAGACTTTGGACATCTTCGGAGATTCAGCTCTGGTAATCAATCAAGTGAATGGTGATTGAAACACTCTCCAGCCCAATCTGGTCTCCTACAGAGATTACACGAGAAGACCGTTGACTTTCTTCACAACAGTAAAGTTGTACCATATACCTCGTGATGAGAACCAGATGGCAGATGCTCTTGCTACTCTATCCTCCATGATCAACGTGATTCGGTGGAACCATGCTCCCAAGATCGACGTGATGCGCCTTGATAGGGCCGCATATGTGTTTGCTGCTGAACTGGTAGTTGATGACAAGCCCTGGTATCACGACATCAAGTGCTTTCTGAAGAATCAAGAGTACCCTGCAGGGGCATCCAACAATGATAGAAAGACTTTGAGAAGATTGGCAGGCAGTTTCTTCTTGAACAAAGATGATGTGTTGTATAAGAGGAACTTCGACATGGTTTTGCTCAGATGTGTGGATAGAAACGAAGCAGACATGTTAATGCAGGAAGTTCATGAAGGCTCCTTCGATACTCATGCCGGCGGAAATGCAATGGCTAAGAAATTGTTGAGAGCAAGTTATTACTGGATGACCATGGAACCTGATTGTTTCAAATATGCTCGGAAGTGCCATAAATGCCAGATTTATGTTGATAAGGTGCATATGCCGCCGAATCCTTTGAATGTGATGTCTTCGTCATGGCCTTTTGCTATGTACGGCATCGATATGATTGGGAAGATTGAGCCGACTGCTTCCAATGGGCATCGCTTCATCCTTGTTGCCATCGACTATTTCACCAAGTGGGTCGAAGCAGCGTCTTTTGCGAAGGTCGCCAGACATGTGGTTGCCCGATTCATCAAGAAAGAAATCATTTGTCGCTATGGGATTCCCGAAAGAATCATTACTGATAATGGTTCTAATCTCAACAACAAAATGATGAAGGAGTTGTGCCAGAACTTCGACATTCAGCATCACAATTCTTCCCCTTACCGCCCTAAGATGAACAGTGGTGTTGAAGCGGAAAATAAGAACATAAAGAAGATTGTGCAGAAGATGGTCGTTACGTACAGAGATTGGCCTGAGATGTTACCCTTCGCCTTGCATGGGTACCGTACTTCAGTACGTACATCGATCGGGGCAACCCCTTACTCCCTTGTGTATGGTATGGAAGCAGTCCTACCTGATTGAATTGCTGCAAGAGTATGTTGACATCTTTGCTTGGTCTTATCAGGACATGCCAGGGCTTGACACAAACATCGTGGTACATCGCTTGCCGCTCAAAGAAGGTTGTCCTCCGGTCAAGCAGAAGCTCAGAAGAACAAGACCAGAGATGGCTGTCAAGATAAAGGAAGAAGTGCAAAAACAGTTGGATGCAGGGCTTCTAGCAGTCACAAATTATCCACCATGGGTTGCAAATATCGTTCCGGTACCTAAGAAGGATGGAAAGGTACGGATGTGTGTTGACTACCGGGATCTGAACAGGGTTAGTCCTAAAGATGATTTCCCCTTACCTCACATTGACGTTTTGGTGGATAACACGGCTCAGTTCTCGGTATTCTCCTTCATGGATGGATTTTCTGGCTATAATCAAATTAAGATGGCACCAGAAGACATGGAGAAGACAACATTCATAACCCCATGGGGCACCTTCTGCTACAAGGTGATGCCGTTTGGTCTGAAAAATGCTGGAGCAACATATCAACGAACGATGGTGACTTTGTTCCATGATATGATTCATCATGAAATCGAGGTTTATGTTGATGATATGATTGCCAAATCTCATACAGGAGAAGAACATTTGGTGAATTTGTAGAAACTGTTTGAGCGTTTGAGGAAATTCAAGTTGAGGCTTAATCCGAACAAGTGTACTTTTGGGGTGAGATCTGGAAAACTACTGGGTTTTGTTGTTAGCGAAAAAGGGATTGAGGTGGATCCGGCCAAAGTGAAAGCGATACAGGAAATGCCTGAGCCAAGAACAGAGAAACAAGTCAGTGGTTTCTTAGGGAGGTTGAACTACATTGCAAGGTTCATCTCTCACCTAACAGCCACGTGTGAGCCAATATTCAAATTGTTAAGAAAAGATCAGGCTATCAGGTGGAATGATGATAGTCAAAGGGCGTTCGAGAAGATAAAAGAGTATTTGCAGAATCCTCCTATCCTTGTGCCTCCGGTCCCAGGGAGACCGCTGATTATGTATTTGACAGTACTAGACAATTCCATGGGTTGTGTTCTCGGTTAACACGACGAGACAGGTAGGAAAGAGCATGCCATCTACTACCTGAGTAAGAAATTCACAGATTGCGAGTCGAGATACTCAATGCTTGAAAAAACATGTTGTGCACTTGCATGGGCTACGAAGCGACTAAGACAATACATGCTGTCTCACACAACCTTACTGATCTCAAAGATGGATCCAGTCAAATACATATTCGAGAAGCCAGCTCTCACCGGAAGAGTTGCTCGTTGCCAAATGGTACTGACAGAGTACGACATCCAGTATACTTCCCAGAAAGCCATCAAGGGGAGTATTCTGTCAGACTATCTTGCTCAACAGCCGGTTGAAGATTATGAGTCGATGAAGTTTGATTTTCCAGATGAAGACATCATGTTCCTCAAGATGAAAGACTGTGAAAAGCCAGTTGTTGAAGAGGGACCTGATCCAGACGAAAAGTGGACTTTAATGTTTGATGGGGCCGTCAACGCCAGAGGAAGTGGAATTGGTGCTGTCATTACAACTTCGAAAGGTGCCCACATGCCTTTCATCGCTCGTCTGACTTTCGAGTGCACCAATAATGAAGCTGAGTATGAAGCCTCTATCTTGGGTATTGAGCAAGCCATTGATTTGAGAATCAAGACTTTGGACATCTTCGGAGATTCAGCTCTGGTAATCAATCAAGTGAATGGTGATTGAAACACTCTCCAGCCCAATCTGGTCTCCTACAGAGATTACACGAGAAGACTGTTGACTTTCTTCACAACAGTAAAGTTGTACCATATACCTCGTGATGAGAACCAGATGGCAGATGCTCTTGCTACTCTATCCTCCATGATCAACGTGATTCGGTGGAACCATGCTCCCAAGATCGACGTGATGCGCCTTGATAGGGCCGCATATGTGTTTGCTGCTGAACTGGTAGTTGATGACAAGCCCTGGTATCACGACATCAAGTGCTTTCTGAAGAATCAAGAGTACCCTGCAGGGGCATCCAACAATGATAGAAAGACTTTGAGAAGATTGGCAGGCAGTTTCTTCTTGAACAAAGATGATGTGTTGTATAAGAGGAACTTCGACATGGTTTTGCTCAGATGCGTGGATAGAAACGAAGCAGACATGTTAATGCAGGAAGTTCATGAAGGCTCCTTCGATACTCATGCCGGCGGAAATGCAATGGCTAAGAAATTGTTGAGAGCAAGTTATTACTGGATGACCATGGAACCTGATTGTTTCAAATATGCTCGGAAGTGCCATAATTGCCAGATTTATGCTGATAAGGTGCATATGCCGCCGAATCCTTTGAATGTGATGTCTTCGTCATGGCCTTTTGCTATGTGGGGCATCGATATGTTTGGGAAGATTGAGCCGACTGCTTCCAATGGGCATCGCTTCATCCTTGTTGCCATCGACTATTTCACCAAGTGGGTCGAAGCAGCGTCATTTGCGAAGGTCGCCAGACATGTGGTTGCCCGATTCATCAAGAAAGAAATCATTTGTCGCTATGGGATTCCAGAAAGAATCATTACTGATAATGGTTCTAATCTCAACAACAAAATGATGAAGGAGTTGTGCCAGAACTTCGACATTCAGCATCATAATTCTTCCCCTTACCGCCCTAAGATGAACAGTGGTGTTGAAGCGGAAAATAAGAACATAAAGAAGATCGTGCAGAAGATGGTCGTTACGTACAGAGATTGGCATGAGATGTTACCCTTCGCCTTGCATGGGTACCGTACTTCAGTACGTACATCGATCGGGGCAACCCCTTACTCCCTTGTGTAGGGTATGGAAGCAGTCCTACCTGATTGAATTGTTGCAAGAGTATGTTGACATCTTTGCTTGGTCTTATCAGGACATGCCAGGGCTTGACACAAACATCGTGGTACATCGCTTGCCGCTCAAAGAAGGTTGTCCTCCGGTCAAGCAGAAGCTCAGAAGAACAAGACCAGAGATGGCTGTCAAGATAAAGGAAGAAGTGCAAAAACAGTTGGATGCAGGGCTTCTAGCAGTCACAAATTATCCACCATGGGTTGCAAATATCGTTCCGGTACCTAAGAAGGATGGAAAGGTACGGATGTGTGTTGACTACCGGGATCTGAACAGGGTTAGTCCTAAAGATGATTTCCCCTTACCTCACATTGACGTTTTGGTGGATAACACGGCTCAGTTCTCGGTATTCTCCTTCATGGGTGGATTTTCTGGCTATAATCAAATTAAGATGGCACCAGAAGACATGGAGAAGACAACATTCATAACCCCATGGGGCACCTTCTGCTACAAGGTGATGCCGTTTGGTCTGAAAAATGCTGGAGCAACATATCAACGAACGATGGTGACTTTGTTCCATGATATGATTCATCATGAAATCGAGGTTTATGTTGATGATATGATTGCCAAATCTCATACAGGAGAAGAACATTTGGTGAATTTGCAGAAACTGTTTGAGCGTTTGAGGAAATTCAAGTTGAGGCTTAATCCGAACAAGTGTACTTTTGGGGTGAGATCTGGAAAACTACTGGGTTTTGTTGTTAGCGGAAAAGGGATTGAGGTGGATCCGGCCAAAGTGAAAGCGATACAGGAAATGCCTGAGCCAAGAACAGAGAAACAAGTCAGTGGTTTCTTAGGGAGGTTGAACTACATTGCAAGGTTCATCTCTCACCTAACAGCCACGTGTGAGCCAATATTCAAATTGTTGAGAAAAGATCAGGCTATCAGGTGGAATGATGATAGTCAAAGGGCGTTCGAGAAGATAAAAGAGTATTTGCAGAATCCTCCTATCCTTGTGCCTCCGGTCCCAGGGAGACCGCTGATTATGTATTTGACAGTACTAGACAATTCCATGGGTTGTGTTCTCGGTTAACACGACGAGACAGGTAGGAAAGAGCATGCCATCTACTAACTGAGTAAGAAATTCACAGATTGCGAGTCGAGATACTCAATGCTTGAAAAAACATGTTGTGCACTTGCATGGGCTACGAAGCGACTAAGACAATACATGCTGTCTCACACAACCTTACTGATCTCAAAGATGGATCCAGTCAAATACATATTCGAGAAGCCAGCTCTCACCGGAAGAGTTGCTCGTTGCCAAATGGTACTGACAGAGTACGACATCCAGTATACTTCCCAGAAAGCCATCAAGGGGAGTATTCTATTAGACTATCTTGCTCAACAGCCGGTTGAAGATTATGAGTCGATGAAGTTTGATTTTCCAGATGAAGACATCATGTTCCTCAAGATGAAAGACTGTGAAAAGCCAGTTGTTGAAGAGGGACCTGATCCAGACGAAAAGTGGACTTTAATGTTTGATGGGGCCGTCAACGCCAGAGGAAGTGGAATTGGTGCTGTCATTACAACTCCGAAAGGTGCCCACATGCCTTTCATCGCTCGTCTGACTTTCGAGTGCACCAATAATGAAGCTGAGTATGAAGCCTCTATCTTGGGTATTGAGCAAGCCATTGATTTGAGAATCAAGACTTTGGACATCTTCGGAGATTCAGCTCTGGTAATCAATCAAGTGAATGGTGATTGAAACACTCTCCAGCCCAATCTGGTCTCCTACAGAGATTACACGAGAAGACTGTTGACTTTCTTCACAACAGTAAAGTTGTACCATATACCTCGTGATGAGAACCAGATGGCAGATGCTCTTGCTACTCTATCCTCCATGATCAACGTGATTCGGTGGAACCATGCTCCCAAGATCGACGTGATGCGCCTTGATAGGGCCGCATATGTGTTTGCTGCTGAACTGGTAGTTGATGACAAGCCCTGGTATCACGACATCAAGTGCTTTCTGAAGAATCAAGAGTACCCTGTAGGGGCATCCAACAATGATAGAAAGACTTTGAGAAGATTGGCAGGCAGTTTCTTCTTGAACAAAGATGATGTGTTGTATAAGAGGAACTTCGACATGGTTTTGCTCAGATGCGTGGATAGAAACGAAGCAGACATGTTAATGCAGGAAGTTCATGAAGGCTCCTTCGATACTCATGCCGGCGGAAATGCAATGGCTAAGAAATTGTTGAGAGCAAGTTATTACTGGATGACCATGGAACCTGATTGTTTCAAATATGCTCGGAAGTGCCATAATTGCCAGATTTATGCTGATAAGGTGCATATGCCGCCGAATCCTTTGAATGTGATGTCTTCGTCATGGCCTTTTGCTATGTGGGGCATCGATATGATTGGGAAGATTGAGCCGACTGCTTCCAATGGGCATCGCTTCATCCTTTTTGCCATCGACTATTTCACCAAGTGGGTCGAAGCAGCGTCATTTGCGAAGGTCGCCAGACATGTGGTTGCCCGATTCATCAAGAAAGAAATCATTTGTCGCTATGGGATTCCCGAAAGAATCATTACTGATAATGGTTCTAATCTCAACAACAAAATGATGAAGGAGTTGTGCCAGAACTTCGACATTCAGCATCATAATTCTTCCCCTTACCGCCCTAAGATGAACAGTGGTGTTGAAGCGGAAAATAAGAACATAAAGAAGATCGTGCAGAAGATGGTCGTTACATACAGAGATTGGCATGAGATGTTACCCTTCGCCTTGCATGGGTACCGTACTTCAGTACGTACATCGATCGGGGCAACCCCTTACTCCCTTGTGTAGGGTATGGAAGCAGTCCTACCTGATTGAATTGTTGCAAGAGTATGTTTACATCTTTGCTTGGTCTTATCAGGACATGCCAGGGCTTGACACAAACATCGTGGTACATCGCTTGCCGCTCAAAGAAGGTTGTCCTCCGGTCAAGCAGAAGCTCAGAAGAACAAGACCAGAGATGGCTGTCAAGATAAAGGAAGAAGTGCAAAAACAGTTGGATGCAGGGCTTCTAGCAGTCACAAATTATCCACCATGGGTTGCAAATATCGTTCCGGTACCTAAGAAGGATGGAAAGGTACGGATGTGTGTTGACTACCGGGATCTGAACAGGGTTAGTCCTAAAGATGATTTCCCCTTACCTCACATTGACGTTTTGGTGGATAACACGGCTCAGTTCTCGGTATTCTCCTTCATGGATGGATTTTCTGGCTATACTCAAATTAAGATGGCACCATAAGAGATGGAGAAGACAACATTCATAACCCCATGGGGCACCTTCTGCTACAAGGTGATGCCGTTTGGTCTGAAAAATGCCGGAGCAACATATCAACGAACGATGGTGACTTTGTTCCATGATATGATTCATCATGAAATCGAGGTTTATGTTGATGATATGATTGCCAAATCTCATACAGGAGAAGAACATTTGGTGAATTTGCAGAAACTGTTTGAGCGTTTGAGGAAATTCACGTTGAGGCTTAATCCGAACAAGTCTACTTTTGGGGTGAGATCTGGAAAACTACTGGGTTTTGTTGTTAGCGGAAAAGGGATTGAGGTGGATCCGGCCAAAGTGAAAGCGATACAGGAAATGCCTGAGCCAAGAACAGAGAAACAAGTCAGTGGTTTCTTAGGGAGGTTGAACTACATTGCAAGGTTCATCTCTCACCTAACAGCCACGTGTGAGCCAATATTCAAATTGTTGAGAAAAGATCAGGCTATCAGGTGGAATGATGATAGTCAAAGGGCGTTCGAGAAGATAAAAGAGTATTTGCAGAATCCTCCTATCCTTGTGCCTCCGGTCCCAGGGAGACCGCTGATTATGTATTTGACAGTACTAGACAATTCCATGGGTTGGGTTCTCGGTTAACACGACGAGACAGGTAGGAAAGAGCATGCCATCTACTACCTGAGTAAGAAATTCACAGATTGCGAGTCGAGATACTCAATGCTTGAAAAAACATGTTGTGCACTTGCATGGGCTACGAAGCGACTAAGACAATACATGCTGTCTCACACAACCTTACTGATCTCAAAGATGGATCCAGTCAAATACATATTCGAGAAGCCAGCTCTCACCGGAAGAGTTGCTCGTTGCCAAATGGTACTGACAGAGTACGACATCCAGTATACTTCCCAGAAAGCCATCAAGGGGAGTATTCTATCCGACTATCTTGCTCAACAGCCGGTTGAAGATTATGAGTCGATGAAGTTTGATTTTCCAGATGAAGACATCATGTTCCTCAAGATGAAAGACTGTGAAAAGCCAGTTGTTGAAGAGGGACCTGATCCAGACGAAAAGTGGACTTTAATGTTTGATGGGGCCGTCAACGCCAGAGGAAGTGGAATTGGTGCTGTCATTACAACTCCGAAAGGTGCCCACATGCCTTTCACCGTTCGTCTGACTTTCTAGTGCACCAAAAATGAAGATGAGTATGAAGCCTGTATCTTGGGTATTGAGTAAGCCATTGATTTGAGAATCAAGACTTTGGACATCTTCGGAGATTCAGCTCTGGTAATCAATCAAGTGAATGGTGATTGAGACACTCTCAGCCCAATCTGGTCCCCTACAGAGATTACACGAGAAGACTGTTGACTTTCTTCACAACAGTAAAGTTGTACCATATACCTCGTGATGAGAACCATATGGCAGATGCTCTTGCTACTCTATCCTCCATGATCAACGTAATTCGGTGGAACCATGCTCCCAAGATCGACGTGATGCGCCTTGATAGGGCCGCGTATGTGTTTGCTGCTGAACTGGTAGTTGATGACAAGCCCTGGTATCACGACATCAAGTGCTTTCTGAAGAATCAAGAGTACCCTACAGGGGCATCCAACAATGATAGAAAGACTTTGATAAGATTGGTAGGCAGTTTTTTCTTGAACAAAGACGATGTGTTGTATAAGAGGAACTTCGACATGGTTTTGCTCAGATGCATGGATAGACACGAAGCAGACATGTTAATGCAGGAAGTTCATGAAGGCTGCTTCGGTACTCATGTCGGCAGACATGCAATGGCTAAGAAATTGTTGAGAGCAGGTTATTACTGGATGACCATGGAACCTGATTGTTTCAAATATGCTCGGAAGTGCCATAAATGCCAGATTTATGTTGATAAGGTGCATATGCCGCCGAATCCTTTGAGTGTGATGTCTTCGTCGTGGCCTTTTGCTATGTGGGGCATCGATATGATTGGGAAGATTGAGCCGACCGCTTCCAATGGGCATCGCTTCATCCTTGTTGCCATCGACTATTTCACCAAGTGGGTCGAAGCAGCGTCATTTGCGAAGGTCGCCAGACATGTGGTTTCCCGATTCATCAAGAAAGAAATCGTTTGTCGCTATGGGATTCCCGAAAGAATCATTACTGATAATGGTTCTAATCACAACAACAAAATGACGAAGGAGTTGTGCCAGAACTTCAACATTCAACATCATAATTCTTCCCCTTACCGCCCTAAGATGAACGGTGCTGTTGAAGCGGCAAATAAGAACATAAAGAAGATTGGGCAGAAGATGGTCGTTACGTACAGAGATTGGCATGAGATGCTACCCTTCACCTTGCATGGGTACCGTACTTCAGTACGTACATCAATCGGGGAAACCCCTTACTCCCTTGTGTATGGTATTGAAGCAGTCCTACCTGTTGAAGTGGAGATTCCTTCTCTAAGAGTCCTGTTGGATGTCAAGTTAGACGAAGCTGAATGGATTCGGACAAGGTTAAATAAGTTGAGTCTTATCGAAGAGAAGCGAATGGCAGCCATTTGTCATTGGCAGTTGTATCAAAGTCGGATGAAGAGAGCCTTTGATCAGAAAGTGCGTCCTCGATGCTTCCAGGTCGGAGATTTGGTGTTGAAAAGGATCCTTCCTCCTCAGACAAATCACAGGGGCAAGTGGACTCCTAACTATGATAGACCGTATATTGTCACCAAAGTTTTTGATGGTGGGGCATTAATGCTTGCAATAATGGATGGTGAAAACTTCACTTCCCCAGTGAACTCAGACGCAGTTAAAAAATACTTCACATGAAATAGACCCGCTGGACAATAAAAAGAGTAGTCCGGGCAAAAATGGGCATCCCGGCGAACCAAGAAAATGAAAAAGGTTCGGGCAAAAATTAGGGATTAAAAGTGAAAAGATTGTACACCCGGTAAGTTGAAAACCTAAAAAGGCAACTTAGGCAAAAATGGGTATCCCGGTGGATTAAAAACCCGAAAAGGGCGATCCAGGCAAAATTTAGGGATTAAGCGAATGATTGCGTTCTGAATCTCATCTCGTGTCAATGACTAGAAACTTTTGAAGGATAGGAAACAGTCCAATCACTCTTCCAGAAAGTTGATCATCTGGAGGATCTTGAAGACGAGCAAGTCATAGCAGAATTGGAACCCGATAGAAATCCATTTCACATTGCCATTAGATTAATGTCTGTTTTTATCTGTTGTGCGATTACCTCTTTCCAGGGATTGCTTCCTGATGTAAATGCCTATTTAGAGGTCGTTCAATCAATAAAATCATGTTATTCAGTATATCTCTGTTTTCATTTTCATTTTTCTGTTTTGTTTACAAAAATGACGTCCGAATTTTTTGATAAACATTGCATTATGACACATAAGAGCTTTACAGGTACATGCTTAATAAACATTTAAAACTGCTGTAAATTTTAAGTGCTTTGGATCGTCTATTAAGAACAGGTACCCTCGGGGCATTTCCTTAAAATCCCCTGCAGATGATCGTGAATGTTTTGCCCAATGAAGTCGCCAACAAACGAATTCGGTATCTTATCCCTGCAGAGCTGATCAGAGCGTTGGATTATTCAATCCCCAGCAGGTTCTCACCATTGTACCTCCCCACAAGCGGTGGTTTCAGATTATACACTCCCTAGTAGAGTTGACAGTGTCAGACTATATACCCGCAGCGGAGTTGACAGTGCCAGACTGTATCTTCCCAGCAGAAGCGGCTGCTCCTCAGAGTTCGAGGCCAGATCGATAATCCGAATGCCAGATCCATGGTTTCTTTCCTTGAAGCAGAACCTCGGTACCGTATCGGTGTTTGCTTCCCCTACTGAGTCATCTCTCGCAGATCGTGGTTGCCAGAACCACTATCGCTTTCCCCAACAACAGGTTTTCAGTGGCGTTCTCTCCCCAGTCAGAATCTCGGTGTTTCGTCATTATTAGAACACCGTGTGGCAGGTCATTTCCCCCACAGAATTCTTTGTGTTGTGCATCTCCAGCAGCCTTGCCAGGGTCCAGAAGATGGTGATCATTTCCCCAGTAGATCCCCTTGCCTCAGCTTGACATTTTACCCAGCATTTCGCATCCCTGCATGTAGAATCATATTGCATTGCATCCTCCCAAATTGCATAGCATTTCCATTTTCATGGAGCATTACGCCATTGAAAAATTCAAACATACGCATGTAAAGCATAAGGCATTCTCGGGATCCCAAGTGATAAGCCAAAAGTTGTTTCCAATACTCAGACTGAAGATTGTTCATGACTTATCTTTATTATTCCCAGCAGGGGTCGTTGGCCCATGCGCCGCCTCTATTATCGTTCCCTATTTCTGCCGATGCTGACAGGCATTAAGTTTCCAGTATTCAGACCAAAGTGGCGTTCAAGCCAGTTTTCTGATGTTCAGATTGAAGAAGTTTCCGATGTTCAGGCGATTCAACTTGTGGTGTTCAGGCCAGTTTTCCGATGTTCAGATCGAAGAAGTTTCCGACGTTCAGTTCGATGCAACTTGTGGCGTTCAGGCCAGTTTTCCGATGTTCAGATCGAAGAAGTTTCCGACATTCAGGTCGATGCAACTTGTGGCGTTCAGGCCAGTTTTCTGATGTTCAGATCGAAGAAGTTTCCGACGTTCAGGTCGATGCAACTTGTGGCGTTCAGGCCAGTTTTCTGATGTTCAGATCGAAGAAGTTTCCGACGTTCAGGTTGATGTAACTTGTGGCGTTCAGGCCAATTTTCCGATATTCAAATCGAAGTGGCATTCAGGCAAATTTTCTGATATTCAGATCGAAGTGGCATTCAGGCCAGTTTTCCAATGTTCAGATCAAAGAAGTTTCCGACATTCAGGTCGATGCAACTTGTGGCATTCAGGCCAGCCTTTTGGTGTTCAGACCGATATTAATTATCTCATATCTTCTGATGTTCAGATCGAAGTCATTTCCAGTATTCAGACTGATGAGCGGAATTCAGGCCATGGTTATTTCTGTGTTAGCATTTATTTTGGTATCCAGGTTAACATTCTTTTTCGGTATTCAGACTGACTCTCACCGTACCAGACAGATTCTTCTTTCAAGACCACCTCTTTGCCGATTCTGACAGGCATTGTTACTTCACTTCACTTCAGTGCAAATTTTCGGGCTTTTATTGTATTCAATCCCTTGATACCTCGAAAGCACGAAAGCCGTTGCTATCTTCTTTCCAGGTCTCCAGTTTATTGAATAGGGGCAGCTGTAATACCCCAAAATTTACCCTTCATTTTTCCTGGAAGCATACGCTTTACACCTCATGCATGCATTTATTTTTTAGGTCATTTAGCATTTGCATTTCATCATGGCAATCGGAATCGGATCCAAGAAGCTTGAAAATTATCCAGGACACTTTGTGGGCTCTATTTAGATGATTAGTCAACACAAGGGAAAGACTTGAGTTACTTCCAACAGGGGCCTATTCGTCAGTCAAAACGTTAATCTTGAAGGAGCAAAGGTTTCTTCATGAGCTGTCATGCTCGCTAGGCGAAGCCCACGTGTTTTGAAAATAAATAAATAAATAAATAAATAAGTAAATAAATAAATAAATAAATAAATCTTGGACTTGAACCTCTCTCATTTGAGCCCACAGGACCACAAAAATCAGGTTACAAATTCAGAGTTTCAATGAAACAAAACAATTCTATTCCTATTACCCTGGCTGGAAAAAGATAGTGAGAGAAGAGCTAACAGAGTTCAGAGCAGCCTCTAAACCCTGAAGGGAACTCAACTGCACAGAATCACCTCTGCCTCACATAAACCCTATAGATTGTTTTGTAAACCTCATGGGTGCAACTCAATTTCCATCAAGCTCTCCAATCAGGGATAACTTGCGTGGTTTTCCACTTTATTTGTGGGATACCCCCTGGAGGTTCATTCCGGTTACCTGTACTAACCCACTTTCTTTGATGATGTTAGCTTGGAGGGATCTCAGGGTTTATCGTTCCTTTAATTGCTGTTACCTCGGATCTTCATCCGTGTGGTACCTTTTACATTTTTCCCGCATTTTACTGCTTTCCTAGCTGGAAGACCTCGATAGGAGGCAATGTTTTTGTGTTTACTTTATGCAGGTTCCTTCGTCAAGGACTGCCTTTTTGCATGAGTTTACCAAACCTTTGTTGGTGTAAGCCCTAGAGGCCAATGCTTTTGGTACTTGTATCAAATTATTTATTAATAATAAAAGGCATTTTCTTTATTATGGTTGATTAATAAAGTCCCTAGAATAGATAGTCCGTTTAATGTATTAAGTGTGACTTAATCATGAGAACAGATTAAACATAAGGACACTATTCTTAAAGTATCCGTAGTCGAGCTTTAATGTGAAGTGGGATAACATTAAAGCATTAAGACTATTATGTTTGTAGACTGATGATCACATCTCATGGATCATGGATAAAGAGTTATCAAGTCTTAAACATAGGTATGAATATTAGGAGTAATATTTATACCGGATTGACCCGCTATGAGAATACTATATAGAAAGTTATGCAAAGTGTCATAAGTTATTCTCATGGTGATAATAGTGTATACCACTCTTCGACCTGAAACCACTATGGATCCTAGATGTAGAGTTGAGTGCTTTATTACTGATCCAACGTTATCCGTAACTGGATGACCATAAAGACAGTTGATGGGTACTCCACGAAGCATGCTGAGGGACATGAGTGTCCTAGATGGAATTTGCCAATCCTGCGTAACAGGATAAATGTCTATGGGCCCAATATTGAACTGGACAAGGGTGACAGGGTCTATACCTTGTGTTCAATATAGACATAAGGGCAAAGGGGTAATTATACACATAGTTATTATCACAGGAGGTTTTGTCAGATCACATGACATTTTCGTGACTTGGGTAGCAGTGATGTGTTGCTAGATACCGCTCACTATTTATTATGTTAAATGTGTGATTTAATATAATTGCCAACGTCGCGAAAACCTATAGGGTCACACACAAAGGACGGATTGATGAGAGATAGAATAATTAAGGAACACCGTAAGGTACGGTGCACTTAAGTGGGAGACGAAATATGGTAAGGTACCAAATACTTAAGTGATTTTGGCATATTATGAGATATGGGCCAAAATGCACTTAAGTGGGCCTTTTGGCTTGAAGCCCACACAAGTGGTTCTATAAATAGAACCCCTTGGGTAGAAGCATGGTCACTCCATTCCACTCAGACAGAAATTCAAGTAGAGACTTGGAATTTTGTTTCCCTCTTTCTCTCACTCAAAGCCTTCATTCATAACAGCTAGCACTGCGATTGAAGGAATCCGTTCGTGTGGACTGAGTAGAGACGTTGTCATCGTTCAACGTTCGTGATCGCCCCGTGGATCTGTATCAAAGGTTTTGATCATTATCAGAGATCTGCGCCAAAGGTTTGAATCGCCACAAGAGGTAACGATTCTATCACTGATCATGCCCATTCGTAAGGATCACTAAATGGAGAAATTTTTAAATTCCGCTGCGCCTTGGATGGCTATTCTCCTTCAGTGGTATCAGAGCCACTTACGAAACCATGAATCTGATATCTGTTTTGTTCTGTAATAATATGATTAAAACAGAATGAATCAAAGGTTAAATTGAGATCGATCAAGTTACATATATGTGATATATGTGATCCTGATGCAAAATACATTATATATGATATAGTGTTCTCGTTTCGTTCATTCAAAAACCTCGATGATTGTTTTCCTTTGAGCGATCAATGGTCGTTTGCTTCTTGATCCGACATTAGTATGGTGAAGCAATGACGTGTTGATCAATCATACTGAATTAACAATCGAGACGTATTTGACGGTCTGAAATTGGTGCATCAGGGTTAGTGACGGCACAAGGGTTGTGTTGTCAGAGAGTTATGCGATTGGGGTTTGATTACACAAGAGTTGTGTGTTCTAAACACTTTTCGGAACAGTGTTAACCGGTTAACGCGTATGGTTAACCGGTTAACGCAATACGAAATATTTTTTTTAATTTTGGAACAGTGTTAACCGGTTAACGCATACGGTTAACCGGTTAACGGAATGCGAATTAAAATTTTGAAATTTTCAAATAGTGTTAACCGGTTAACGCATTTGGTTAACCGGTTAACGCAAGGCAGAAAAGAATTTTCAAAAGGTTTTCAAACAGTGTTACCCGGTTAACGCATATGGTTAACCGGTTAACGCAAGGAAAAATTCACCGGTTGGCTAGAAAAAGTGCTTTGAAGTATCAAGTGTTGATACGAAAAACGACGTCAATTTTTAAATGAATTGTTCATTAAAATTTTCGAGCGGGGCGCTGCCCCCTTGATCCCTGTCCGGGCAGCGGAACACCCGTTCCCGCTGTCCGGGCAGCGGACCCCCGGCTAAATCTGCGTAGTGTGATCGGTTGTCGAAATTTAATTTGATTAATTAAAGGAATTAATAATAATAATAAAGTGTTTATTATTGTCTTGTGGTGATCGGTTATGGCCTTAGTTTTCCTTTGTTTTGTTTTGGATTTTAAAATACGACCTGCGTGTCGTGCCTCTCTCTTAATCTCCCAAATGTAACTTCTTTTCTCATCTCACTCCCTCGTATGTAAAACGAGTTTCTTTCATGTAATGTAATGATATGAAGAAAGCAAAGAAGTCAGTGCCAAAGGAGGACAACCTTGAAGATCTTGCTTGGAGAAGCTTAGATCGTTGTAGGTTAGCTTAGGTTCTCTCATTGGCTTGGGAGAACAATTGCGCTAGGGGCCATGACTGTTTCATTTTTGTTTGTATGTATGTTGATGCATGTGAGAGACGGTTTATATGATAAACAAGCCTGTGAGATCAGAAAAATTGAAATTCCCTCAAAACTAAATATTAAGTTTTATGCTTTCCAAGTTTTAACACTCATCAAGACTAGTAATGGATAATGTAGGTTTCGCCTACGCGAGGTGCATGATCTATATATTAGTAAGGTGCGATGGGATAATTGTAATATCCAACTGTTAAAACAATGGGTCAAACTTAACTAAACAAATTATAATAATATTATATGTGTTTGCTTTCCATGTTTTAGCACTCATCAAGATTGGTATAGGATATGTAGGTTTCGCCTACGCGAGGTGCATGTTCTATATTAGTAGGGTGCGATGGGATAAATGTAATATCCAACTGCTAAGACAATGGTTCAAACTTAATTATAATTTTATTATATATATTTAGAAGCAAGAGTTGGGAATAATCCATATGATGGATTAGAATAAGGAGTTATTCACCCAACTGAATTTTCGAGAGTTGTATGAGATACAATTGGAAGGAGTTCCTACCTAAAATAACCTAGTTTTGTGTAATCCGCCTACGCGGACTTAGAACGAAGTGAAATATGGATCTCGACCCACTAGAAAATCTTCCAACGGGATTTTCCGAATCAGATGATGAGGGTCATTTGTTTTGAGTAAAATAGTGGGAGCATGTTTAATTAAAGGCCTAATTGAATATGTCAATGATACTTACTTTTTCATTAATCCTTATGTAGATCACCATGACAGCAAACACCTCTAACAACATCCTGCGATCAATCCTTGATAAGGAAAAATTGTCTGGGACAAATTTTCTGGATTGGCACCGAAACCTGAGGATTGTCCTCAAACATGATAAAAAGCTGTATGTCTTGGAGACACCTGTTCCTGAAGAGGAACCTCCAAGTTCTGCACCTAAGGCAGAAAGAGATGCTTATAAGAAGCATGTCGATGATGCCAATGAAACTGCTTGTCTCATGCTGGCTACCATGAACTCAGAATTGCAAAAGCAACATGAGAACATGTCAGCGTTCGATATGATCGAACACCTGAAGTTGCTCTATCAAGAGCAAGCAAGGCATGAGAGGTTTGAAGTTTCAAAAACCCTTTTTCAAAGCAAGTTAGCTGAGGGAGCCCCTATAGGTCCCCATGTACTTAAGATGATTGGGTATGTGGAAAACCTTGAGAGATTGGGTTTTCCCCTCGAAAAGGAACTTGCAACTGATTTGATCTTGCAATCGTTGCCAGATAGTTTCAGTCAATTTGTCCTAAATTTCAATATGATTGATATGGACAAATCTCTTCCTGAACTGCTCGCCATGTTAAGAACTGCCGAGCAGAATCTGAAGTCAAAAGGGAAGTCCATTCTGATGATCAGAAATGGAAAGAGACAGAACAAAAGGCCCACTAAACAGAGTGATAAGGGGAAGGGCAAGGAAGTTGCCAATCCCAGACCCACTGCTGCTTTGAAGCCTAGTGGAGGTATAGCAAAAGAAGGCACCTGCTTCCATTGCGGTAAGACCGGACACTGGAAGAGGAACTGCCCAAAGTACCTGGAAGATAAGAAGAATGGAGTAGAGACTTCAACTTCAGGTATTTTTGTTATTAATTTATCTATTTCTGCATCATGGGTATTAGATACTGGATGCGGTTCTCACATTTATACAAATGTGCAGGGGCTGAAAAGAAGTAGAGATTTGGCAAAAGGTGAAGTCGACCTACGAGTTGGCTATGGAGCAAAGGTTGCTGCTTTAGCCGTAGGAACTTTTGTATTGACTTTACCTAGTGGTTTAATAATTCAGTTAGGGAACTGTTATTATGTACCTGCAATTAGCAGGAATATTATTTCCATTGCTTGTTTGGACAAGTTTGGTTTTTCATTTATAATAAAGAACAATTGTTGCTCAATTTATTTGAATGATATATTCTATGCTACTGCACAAATGAATAATGGACTATATGTCCTTGATCTTGAAATGCCTATTAATAACATTAATACAAAAGGGTGAAACCTAACGAGTTAAAACCAACTAGGTAATAATGTTAAAACTCTTCGATCAGATCGAAGTGGTGAGTATTTAATCCTAGAGTTTGATGACCATCTGAAAGAGTGTGGGATCCTATCCCAACTTACTCCTCCTAGAACATCCCAATGGAAGGGTATATCTGAGAGAAGAAATCGAACCCTGTTGGACATGGTCCGATTCATGATGAGTCACACCAATCTTCCAAACTCCTTTTGAGGACATACACCATTAACATCAGCTTACACACTTAACCGTGTTCCATCCAAAAGGTTGAAAAGACACCATATGAGATATGGAGTGGTAAGAGACCACATATGTCTTACATGAAGATTTGGGGTTGCGAAGTTTATGTGAAACGACAAATTTCAACTAAGCTTGAGCCCAAATCTGACAAATGCTTATTTGTGGGGTATCCTAAAGAAACAAGAGGATATTATTTCTACAATCCTTCTAAGGGCAAAGTGTTTGTCGCTCGAACTTGAGTTTTCCTAGAAAGGGATTTTATTTCCAAAGGAATCAGTGGGAGGAAAGTAGAACTTGAAGAAATTCAAGAATCACAAAGTATCGATACACCTATGGAGGAATTAGAGCAGGAAACACAAGTAGTTGTGTAAGAGCAACCTGCTCAAGTAGAACAAGACCAACGTAGGTCAGGCAGGATACGTCACCTACCTGAGATATATGGATATCTGATTAAGGTGATGTATTACTCATGGATCAAGATGAGCCTGTGGCCTACTCATGGAATCTTTGTTTTGATGAAACAGTAAAACTGTATGGATTCATCAAGAACGAAGATGAGACTTGTGTCTACAAGAAGGTTAGTGGGAGCATGATCGTATTCCTGGTATTATATGTAGATGACATATTACTCATTGGAATCGATATCCCTACCCTGCAACAAGTAAAGTCTTGGTTGGGGAAATGCTTTTCTATGAAGGACCTGGGTGAGCAGCCTATCAGAATCTATAGAGATAGATCATGAAATGCTTGGCCTAAGTCACAGTACATAGACAAAGTGCTGAGACGCTTTAATATGAATGATTCCAATCTGGTTATGTGTTTTGCTAAAATGGTGGCACTGTGAGCTTGAAAAGTTCAACGCAAGATGCAGTTGCTGATTCTACAACTGAGGCCGAGTATATTGCTGCCTTAAGTGCAGCAAAGGAAGCTGTTTGGATCAATAAACTTGGCATAGTCCCTAGCATTGTGGATCCCATTGGTCTCTATTATGATAACAATGGTGTTATCACACAAGCTAAGGAGCCTAGATCTCACCAACGATCCAAACACATACTTAGGCGTTGTGTGAAAATATGTAAAGTACCTACACTTGACAATGTTGCTAACCCACTGAGAAAGCCTCTTGCGCAGCAGAAGCATGATGGCCATACTAGATCAATGGGCATACGGGGTATGTCTGATTGGCTCTAGTGCTAGTGGGAGATTGTTGGTGTAAGCCCTAGAGGCCAATACTTTTGGTACTTGTATCGAATTATTTATTAATAATAAAAGGCATTTTCTTTATTATGGTTGATTAATAAAGTCCCTAGAATAGATAGTCCGTTTAATGTATTAAGTGTGACTTAATCATGAGAACAGATTAAACATAAGGACACTATTCTTAAAGTATCCGTAGTCGAGCTTTAATGTGAAGTGGGATAACATTAAAGCATTAAGACTATTATGTTTGTAGACTGATGATCACATCTCATGGATCATGGATAAAGAGTTATCAAGTCTTAAACATAGGTATGAATATTAGGAGTAATATTTATACCGGATTGACCCGCTATGAGAATACTATATAGAAAGTTATGCAAAGTGTCATAAGTTATTCTCATGGTGATAATAGTGTATACCACTCTTCGACCTGAAACCACTATGGATCCTAGATGTAGAGTTGAGTGCTTTATTACTGATCCAATGTTATCCGTAACTGGATGACCATAAAGACAGTTGATGGGTACTCCACGAAGCATGCTGAGGGACATGAGTGTCCTAGATGGAATTTGCCAATCCTGCGTAACAGGATAAATGTCTATGGGCCCAATATTGAACTGGACAAGGGTGACAGGGTCTATACCTTGTGTTCAATATAGACATAAGGGCAAAGGGGTAATTATACACATAATTATTATCACAGGAGGTTTTGTCAGATCACATGACATTTTCGTGACTTGGGTAGCAGTGATGTGTTGCTAGATACCGCTCACTGTTTATTATGTTAAATGTGTGATTTAATATAATTGCCAACGTCGCGAAAACCTATAGGGTCACACACAAAGGACGGATTGATGAGAGATAGAATAATTAAGGAACACCGTAAGGTACGGTGCACTTAAGTGGGAGACGAAATATGGTAAGGTACCAAATACTTAAGTGATTTTGGCATATTATGAGATATGGGCCAAAATGCACTTAAGTGGGCCTTTTGGCTTGAAGCCCACACAAGTGGTTCTATAAATAGAACCCCTTGGGTAGAAGCATGGTCACTCCATTCCACTCAGACAGAAATTCAAGTAGAGACTTGGAATTTTGTTTCCCTCTTTCTCTCACTCAAAGCCTTCATTCATAACAGCTAGCACTGCGATTGAAGAAATCCGTTCGTGTGGACTGAGTAGAGACGTTGTCATCGTTCAACGTTCGTGATCGCCCCGTGGATCTGTATCAAAGGTTTTGATCATTATCAGAGATCTGCGCCAAAGGTTTGAATCGCCACAAGAGGTAACGATTCTATCACTGATCATGCCCATTCGTAAGGATCACTAAATGGAGAAATTTTTAAATTCCGCTGCGCCTTGGATGGCTATTCTCCAACAGCCTTAACCCTTCATTGATTTTTCTTCTCCTAAACACACGTTTACTCCTTCTACTACAGGTGAGTAAGTCTCCAAAAGTCGAGCATCCGGTAGATTGCGTAGTAACGTTGTTCGTCCAAAACCCAATCCATAACCCCGTAGTTAGCCGAACTACGACTTGCTCTGATTCTCATTCCAGATGAGATACGTAGGCATAAGGCGCGATGTCTTAGCGAGCACACATCCCCCTAACCCATAGGTCAGCCGAGCTACGAAGACTTTGATTCTCATATTCAGATGAGATACGTATGCAGTGGATGCGACATCCGCGCGAGTCATTTTCATTTAACCCCTTTTTTAGTAAACAACACAAGATAAAGTCACACCCTTTAGACAAGAACTACAAAAGTGGATCCCGTAGAGTACTACGGATGCGTAGGGGTGCTAATACCTTCCCTTCGCATAACCGACTCCCGAACCCAAGATTTGGTTGCGAGACCTTGTCTTTTCCTTTCCTCTTTTCAGGTTTACTTTGAGCGTTTCCTTTCCCTCCTTTGGGATAAATAACGCATGGTGGCGACTCTTCTGTCATTTTCTTTCGCCGGTTGTTTTTTCGCGCACTGTATTTTTCAGGTTGTGACATGCACTATGTTGGACAATCATTCAACATACCTTACCGTTCTTATGAAACACCTTATGAGGAGTATTTCAATCTCTTGCTTGATCTTTGATGTGACGTCTGTAGAAAATCGTCGAGGGTGTTGCTTCATTGGATTTTTCCCAGGTTGGACAGGTAGTCAATGCTCGACGACGCTTCGATTCAAACCTGGCATTTTGTCATAATCCCAGGAAAAGCAGTCCTTGTATTCGGTCAATACCTCAACTAGTTTCGCCCTCATTTCTGACCCCACCTTAGTACTTATGTAGGTTGGTCTTTTTGTGATTCCATCTCCCAAATCGATCTCTTCGAGGGGATCTTGCGCTTGCATCTTCTGGGACTCATTTTGTGGGTTCTTTTCGAACCCCAAAGGCTCATTGTCATAGATGCAATCAAGCCTTCGACTTTCTGAAGCTGTTGTCTGGTCTGGTCGACCATTTTCTTAACCTTCAACCTCACAGGCCAAATCATGAAGTCTCTCCCTTTCCAGAATTGACTTCTTCTTGTTTTCAGCCAAATAGGCTAAAATTCGAGCCAGGCTTTCTGACTCAGCAGTCATCCTTATCGACTGCAGGCCACCCGTAGGTGGAATTCCTATCTCTAATCATGTGTCTTCCTTGTTATCCCATATGAAACCAGGATCAGGGTCCAAGTTTAGAACTCAACCATTTTTTACGGAAGTATAGGAGCCTGATTCGTCATCACATAGCACTATATTTATCCAAGTGTTGGTCGGAAGACCTCTTGGAACCCCTATCATCGACCGGTTAATAACTTTGGTTGGCCTAAATATTTTCTATGATACCGTCCTTTCTCAAGGTTATAAGTTTCTGTTGGACGATCGAGGGTACATCCCCTTTCCCATTGATCCATTCTAGACCCAAGAATAAATTGAAATTGGCTTTTGAGTCTATCACCATGAATAGTGTTGAACGTGTTTTCGTGCCCACATCGAGGTCGACCTGAACAACCCCTATTATATTGCTGGTTTTCCCTTCGTAGTTTAAGAGGACCATGTTGTGTTGTCGAAGATCTTCTTCACCCTTTACCCTTTTTTTAAATAGAGTATATGGCATCAGATTGACTGCATCACCTCTGTCGATGAAAACCTTGTTCACCGCCATTCCTCTGACCTTTACTCTGATGAACAATGGCTTCAAATGGTACATCATCCCTGGGATGGACCTTTACTCTAGCACAAACGATTCAGCTAACGAGGCTGCTTTAGAAACCTCAATGAGACCCTCAGTATTCTTTACCATCATGCATTCGAGAGGCTCTATTTAACAAGGTTCCTCCACCTTCAGAGGGTCGGAATCCACTTGCATTTTTGGCCTTTCGCCAAACTGGAGCCTTCCTTCTTTTAGAGCATTCTGCACCAAATCCCTAAAAAGAACATATTGGTGAGTTTTGTGACCAAGGAAATTATGAAATTTACAGAATCCCTTTTTCTTATTTTGTTCTACGGGAAGGTCTTTTAAACCCTGTGGGACGATAATCTGACCATCTTTTACTAATAGATCAAAGATTTCGTCGCACTTAGACACGTCGAAAGTGTATGTCTTAGCTACATATTTGTTTGTTTTCTCTTGTTCGACAGGGTTTTACCCATTCGAGAGATTCAAAACCTTACAAGCATATGGAGGTATGGGCTTAAGTTCTGCCACGTTAACATCACTCCTGTCGACTATATCTTCTTCGTCGGAAGAAACTCCTTTGACTGCGATGTAAGACACTTTTTCTTTCTTACGATATCGACCCGCCTTGGACTTCTCAACTTTCAAGCGTTCGATAGGTTGAACCCTATTGGCCAATTAGGCCATATCTCTAAGATACTGAGTATCTAGCTTTTTCCTTCTAGAATAATCTAGACCCCTAGCCACCATCTCGACTAGTTCGTGTTCAGGGACTTGGGTAAAGCATCGTGATTTCAGCAGCCTAAACCTGTTTAGATACTGATCAACTGACTCAGCAACCTTTCACTTAACGCAAGCTAGTTCTTTGAGGATGATCTTTGATTGTCCCATGTAAAAATTTTCATGGAACAGTCTCTCTAATTGTTTTCATGTTTGGATCGACTGTGGAGGTAGCGTTGTGAACCATGTTAACGTGTTTTTTGTAAGAGAACTTGGGAAATTTTTTAACTTCAAGTCCTCATTGTTCGCTATGTCGCTCGCCTCAGTCTAGTACCTGGCCACATGCTCGACGGTGGATTCTTCAGTATCCCTACCTATAAATAGATTAGTGGCTGGAGTTATAGAATATCGTGAGTTACTATTGTAAGCTACCCTCTACCTATAAATAGGGAGTTAATCATGAATGAAAAATCAAGTTGAATTTTGCTAAACAAACACTTTGTGTGATTGTGAGAGATTTGCTCCTTTGGTTTTGGATTGGACCAAATTTTTAATCTTATCAAGAAACCAAATTTCTTGTGGTGATCTTCACTTAGGGTTGTCATCCTTTCTAAATCATAGAAAGAGTGTGACACCCCATTTCTATCATTTTCCATCTATTTTTTTCTGAAGCTACTTTGTTTCAATTATATCCCAACTCCAATAATAAATATAATTTCTTGATCTCTCACCAATATTATCATATTAAAATCACAATTTTCATAAATTAGTCCAATTAAGAGAAAAAATGGTTGACAAACAAAATGGTTAGTCATCAAGTGGTATCAAGAGTACGATTCGTATAAGACCATTTCTTTTTGCAAATTTCAAATTCCATTCTTATTAAATTGTATTCAATCATATATATATATATATATATATATATATATATATATATATATATATATATATATATATATATATATATATATATATATATAAAAAATGGTTGACAAACAAAATGGTTAGTCATCAAGTGGTATCAAGAGTACGATTCGTATAAGACCATTTCTTTTTGCAAATTTCAAATTCCATTCTTATTAAATTGTATTCAATCATATATATATATATATATATATATATATATATATATATATATATATATATATATATATACATATATATATATATATCGAAAAAATAAAATGAAAAATGAAATAATATAAAAAATTCTTGTTGTTTTAAGCTTGTGATTATTAATATTGCTTTACTTTTTGCCACATTCTAGTTTGCATTGTTAATTTCCTTTGTCTTAATTTTTCTTCTTTATTGCCTTTATTTTATTTCCGTTTTCCCTTAATTTCTAGCCTTTTGAGTATTTACCATTTGAAATTTGTTTTTCTTGTGTGATTGAATTTGTTTTTTTTAAAGAACTAAAAAGAGAAATTGAGTGGAAAAAAGCATCGAAATGAGAAGCACTACCACTTTCAATTCTCAAAGTTGGAAGGAAAAAACAAAGAAGGAAGGTGCTTTATCATCTAAGGAAGCCACAATTAAAAATAAAGGTAAACTTATTACCCTTTCTTCAAGTGTTTCAACTAACAAAAGTGTTACATGTTTCAAGTGTCAAGGCCAAAGACACATTGCATCTCAATGTCCAACAAAGAGAAATATGCTTATGGAGGAAAATGAAGAAATTGTTGAAAAGGAGGTATTATCTGGGATTTTCGACCAATGAGGAAGACCCAACAAACAAGGGAAAGTCTTGGAAGAGTTACTGTTCGACCATGCTCTGAAACTTAGAGAAATGTTGGTTGTTGAAAGAAGTAGTTCAACACCAATTGCTTCGACCAGGCAAATGTTGTATCGCAAATAAGGTTGGTTGAAGAAGCAGTTGTTTGGGTGTGATTATATCATGTTCAAATCTTGATAACTGCTTAGGCTCTTATCTTAAGAGGACACATGGAGGAAGTTTGAAGGAAAATTACATGCAGAACTGCACATGGCGAACTAGGGAGAAAGGAACGTTAAGGGGTAGTTATTGTACACTTGTATATATAGTAGTTCATTATGTTGAATTAAAGGGGGTTTCATTGTATTAGAAATCTCACTAGAAACTCAAAGTATCAATGTTAAGAGAAACGAGTGAATGGATGAGAGAATGTCAGTGCAGATGAAACACCGTGTTTATTCTTCAACGCAAAGTTTTCTAAATTATTCAATTTACATTGATTTCTTCATCTTCATTTATTTTCCAGCCTTTACTTTTATTCAAGTACATTCAAAATTGTCATTTTTTATTATACTTTTTGCAAGAAGTCGAGATACTCACTATAGTATCATTTTTACACATTCCCTTCGACCTAGTTGAAACCAGTAACTTTAAGAAACAAAGAAATCAACATAACTAGGTTCTTAGGCACTATGTCACACGATTCACTAGTTGATCCTACAAGTAACCCATACATTTGGAGACCATCGATTGCTTACCGTTTTTCAGCATAAACAAATTGGCACACCCAGTGGGACTTGTGCTAAATTTTCCTAGTTGTTTTTCTTTACATTTGAAAATAGTGTTATATTCTTAAAGATTTTTCTAGGAATTTTGTATGAAATTAAGGAGTGGTAAGCCTTTTGTCTATTATGTCTCGTCCTCATGCAGATAACATTAACCCCCGGAATAACCCTCAAAATGTAGTGCAACAGCCGGTCATAACGGCAGTTGAAGGGACAATTCTTTCTATGCTAGTTAGAAATATGCCTCCAGACGCATCAGCGGCATTGTCATACCCTAAAATTTACCGTAACTCTATATAATCCTCTATAACCTTGATTCATAAGCATACATGCCTTATATATTATCTCATGTGCATTTACTCCCACAATGTTCCACAAACTTTCATCTATGAAGCCTCAAGACTCAGTGATCATGTTGAGGTGTGCCCAAGCCACCTTTCCCTTAATCTTCATGCTCAAGCATCCCTCAACCTTGAATGATCACTCAAGACATCTTACTTACTCTTCAAGCCCTTTATTGGATGGTGAGTCCCCATTGAAGACATGTGAAGATTCATCTGGTCACCTCAAGGACTTCAACCCTAGTTCTTGATCCTCAATGGCTTGTACAAGTCATGGTTCACCTTGAGCCTTAACCATACCATTTAGGACTCCTAATATCCAAATATTGTTCATACTACATCCCTTTTGAATCATCTCAAGACATCCCTTGCACCTCAAAACCCTAATTTGACTGGCCATGGTTCTGGATGAAACTTGTGGTTCAAGAAACCCTAATTTGTGCATCTTTGGGTTCTATGCCTTGCTTCATTTTATCATCCAATTATACCATACTTCATTCACCTTTATTTAAAGTCAATTCCAACCATAGTTCACCAATCAAACACTCATTGCATTCATGTTACAAGTCATTGGTTTGGTCATGAACTTTATACTTTCAATGCCTTAAGTTCACCTATGGACTTGACCTAAAATCACCTCACAAAGCTCCAAGCTTCATTTTACATCATGATATGATCATGTGAGCTTCAAACATCCATCCTTGTACCTTAAAAATCAAGAAATCACAAAGTGACATTTCTAGGTCATGTTGGTTGGTCACATTTTGGCAAGAATGACCTACCATTTGGTCCAAATTCCATAACTTTTTCACCTTTCAAGTTTTTCAAATCTTATTTGTCCTAAATGTCCTAATTGAGACCCTCTTCAACTTTTTTACAAGGTCCAAGACCTAATTTCCTTGAGAAAAGACCTAAATTTTTGCATTGGCCAAGTTGGCCCAAGTGCCTAACAAGACCTAGAATCATGCCCAAGACCACCACTTTACCACATTTCCATTTCCAAACCATAACTCCTTTTGACCAGGTTCTTTTTGAATTTGATCAAGGACATGGCAGAGAGTGTTTGGCACAAGTTTCATGCAAAATGCACGAGCCAATTTCATTTGGCCCAAGTTCAAAGTTAGAAATTTATCATCATGCACAAACCAGACCAAACCAGTCTGAATTTCATTTTGATGCACCAAGCCATTTAACCACGTTGATTTGACCCTTTTGAGCTCTAACACATTGCATAACGTTATGTGACATGTTTGGAATTCAAATTTAGATCAAAGAGGTCACAAAATGAGGAACCCAAGCCATGTGCAAATTTCAGTTTTTTCCCCAAAATGGCAAAAGGAAATTGGGATTAGAGCTATGTTTGAACCACCCTTTTCCCTCTATTTCCATGCTAGAGTGCAGATAAACCAAATGGGAAGGCAAACCAGGTCAGAACCTCGACAATGCTTCCTCCACAAGCCTCCCATTTTGTCCTCTTTGATCTTCACACTATTCTGATCAAACCTCTCTCATTCTCTCACCTAGTAATCCCAACACCTTCCTTATAAATAGGGGAAGGTATTCCCTTCATTCAGAAAACTTAAAATCCAGATAACCTCTGCTACAAAGCCGTGTTTCAACTTCAAAAATAGAGTTCCCATTTTTAAATTCTAAGTCATTTCAGCTCGAACCAAGTGTCCAGAATCCATCCCTCAACCTCACTCAAGCTTTCCCAAATACTAACTCACCTTGCAAACACCTACCATGAGCTACTCATACTCATCGGAGTTCCACTCGGAAATCGATTTTGATTAGGTAGTTACATTTGATAACCATTATGTTTCCTTGATTGCTTTGTACATAAATAATTTTTTCATTGTATAACTTAACCATTAATCTACTTCTTAATATTTAATCATTGAGTGAGACAATCTTCCGTTTGTCAAACTATTGATAAATGTACTTAGGGTTGTATAACTTTCATTGTTACAAATCTATTATTAGTTGATCATGATCATCTTCAATACTTTGCATCAGTGATAAGTTATTCCTTGATTCACCGTATTTTAGATCTTTTGATTATGGATAGATAATCCTTAAGTGGTTACCTTGTACATCTTTACTAACCATTAAGTACACTTCACTAACTTTGTTTACCACTAACCATTGTTGTTGGGATTCTGTTATTGTCTTGTGGTTTATTTTTCATGTCAATATTATTATCTTGTGATTTACTTTTATGTAATTGCATTTTAATTTACATACAAGTATTCATTACCATCATCATTATTGTATATAATCCTCATACATGTTTATTACAATAATTTACCTTATTAACATAATACAATTAAAAACAACAAAAATATGATAAAATGATAAGACCAAAAAGATGCATTTCACATGCAATCAATCATTGTACTTAGAATATCTCATTTAGGACCTTTGCTTAGAGGACCTTGCCCTTATCTTGTGACACTTGATTTCAACTTTGGATTTTATTTGTAACTTACATACCTGTTCTAAGAATGGCATCATGGCACTACCCTAAGGAGACATGATTGTAAGACCATTATCATTTGTTAGCTTAGGTCACTTTAGCACACACAAGGCTTTATCTTGGGCTAGATTACAATGAGAGTCTTTACTTTCTTGCTTGGTTACTCTATATATTCTTTATCCATCACTAATTTTGTAATCAAAATCAACAAACCCTATTCTAACGTCAAGTGGTATTTTCATAATCAAATTAAAAAAACAATAAAAATATGATTAAAATTATGCACCACAGGCCTAAAATGGTGGAGAATGAGTAAGAATGGAGTTTTCATGCCCTTACTTTGAGTCTTTTAGATACAAGACGTTTGGCTTGTTGTCTAGAATATTCACTTCCTCCCATAGACTTTAGTGCAATCTAATCACAAACAATCTTTTTATAAACCCTTCTTCAAGGTAAAATCAACACAACCCATCAAACTCATTTTCGTGCCTTAAGGCATGACATCAAAAATAAAGCAATAAGCAAGATAAATACCCAAGCATAGAGACAACTTAAATGGTTCCCATGGAGTACCATTCACGTGAGGAGTGCTAATACCTTCCACTTGCATAATCTACTTCTAATCCTAGTCTCGGTTGCGAGACCGATTATTTATCTGTATTGCACTTCATGTGTGCAACTATTTTCCCTGAGGGTTTTATCGACTATTTCCCATTTGTTTCTTATTGGAATAAATAAAATTCGATGGCCACTCTTCTGTTTTGCGCTTTCTTTCTCTTCTTTTGAGAGAGAGAGAGAGAGAGAGCGCATTTATTTTCCCGATTCCCTCGCTCCCGAAACCCCGGTTGCGACACCTGGTGACTCTGCTGGGGACCCGGTTTCCGTAAGAAAGTCTAGCCTAGTTTAGGTTGTACCTTTTGCGTGTGTGGGGATTTATTTGTTATTTATTTTTCTGTCTTTATTATTTGATAGCTTTCTTTGCTAACTGTAAATATTTGTTTCGTTGGTGACCTTGGCTCTGTGAGATGAACAAAATGGTTGATAATCATTGCAAAAAAAAAGCCATGTCTGAAAGACTCTCCACCTGAGTCTGAGAGTATGCCTGAGATATTTGAGGTTGAGAATTATTGTTCCCCGAGGATCTTTCCCTGTGAAGGTTCGTATGAGAACCTCACTTAGTGGTAAACTCTTTTAAAGGTATTGATGACCGTCGAGATTTCAGCGTAAGTATCCTTATCTTCATTAGAGTCTGTGACCCTAAGACCCCTTTTGTATAACATTTAACCTTGGCCAACATAGACCAATGGTTGCATAGTATAGGTCCCCGATGAGCTTCTCACGAGGGTCGATACGAAGATCTCGCTTATAATAGATTTCCTTGATGGAGTTGTTTCCTGGCAAGTAAATTGACATAAGCGGTGGATAGTCAAGGGAGTCCATGACTCTAAGATCAGTGTCTTACACCCAATTTCTCAAAATCCCTAGATATTGCAAAGTGGGAACGTTGGTTTGAAAACAGTCATTATTAAACCACATTCCTCGTCACAGAGATCCCATATTTTGAACCTTGTGACTGAGTTCCATGGAAAGCAATAAAAATTGTTCATCCATCCACGCATTCATGAACATTCATACATCATTAATCAATAAGCAAAACTCTTAGCATCTCGTTGTTTAAAGCAGGAAATACAAGACAATTTGAAAACACAATCTTGGATCCTACATCAAGGAAAAGCACTTTCTCCTTCAGATATAAAAGTCCAGAAACGAATACTTTGAAGGTTCTGCGCTCTAGGGTTACATCCCTTAAAGATAACAGATTTCGAGCTACTTATGGAAATATCATAGACCTCCTAACTAAAAAGGTTGACTATGGCGAACTCACCATCCTAGACTAGTACTACGGCGTTCTGCTAAGATGTTTCACATTCACTGACTCTCAACTATCCCCAACTCTAGAAGAAATTGAGAGGCTTCTCAACCGAACAATAAAAGAATACAACCCATTGCCCAAGTTGGAATAAGGCTTTTGCTTTCCCGAACTCTCTTCAGTCTTAGGTATCAACACCAATGAGCTAGTGGCTAATTCAGGACCAAAGGTACTGTTAAAGGTCTGACATAAAAATTCCTAGAAGACCATGCTTGGAAGATGATTAAAGAAGATAAGGCAGAATTATGTAGCGTGACCTTAGTACTATTGATCCATGGAATTGTTCTATTCCCCAACATAGACAATTTTGTAGATCACTTGGCAGTGAAAATATTCCTAACCAACAATCCAGTGTCATTCTTGCTCGCAGACTTCTATCATACCTTCCATACAAGGTGTGAGAAAAGAGGAGGAACTTATCTCTATTGCAATCCCCTCTTGGATTTATGGATGAGGACTCATATTCCTCAACGAGGGCCCTTTGCCAATAGCAATATTTCATGGCTCCAAAGACTCACATATCTCTCTTCCAGTTGAATCTTATGGTACAAGATAGAGTGGGAAACTAAGGACGTCATTTTAAGATGTGGAGGATTCCCAAATGTTCCCTTAATAGGAATACGTGTTGCATCAACTATAATCCCGTGCTACTCAAGAGACGATTGGGGTATTCTATGTTGAGTCCTTTCGAGGACCAATACCTTGCATCTTTTGTCATCGACAGTGTGGGCCCACTCAATTCAGCCGTGAAGAGAGTATGGACAAGCATAATTCGAATTGACCAATAGTGGGGAAAAATAATATCTTAGCCAAGGAACCCTACTTTGTATGGGTGAAAAAAAGGGCTAGAGTTTCCAAAATTCCTTTACTTTATGACTCTTCATCATTTCCTTTAGTGCCCGAACCCAAACCCATATTACACGAAGACATGGACAAACTTACCAACAAGTACAAGAGCTTGAGTTGGAGAACACTTAACTACGAGTACAAGTCGGTTGTATCAAGCAATATAACAATGTATAGGAAGAAAAGGGTAAGCAAGTATGTGAGGAGATCGAGGTCAGAAAGAAGAGTCTAAGGGACGTAGAAGGCCAAAGAGTTTGGTTGGTGGTGCTCTACAAAGAGCCAATTCTGAGCTTGACGCTTGCAACAACAAATTGGATTAAGCGTACAGAACTATCCAGGACCTTGAGAGAACTGTTGAGAGGTCAAACACAATGAAGAAGGAGGCCCGAAAAGATTATGAGGCCCAAATCCTAGAGCTAAGGACCACTCTCAAAGAGTGCAAGGATCTGTTAGCCCAAGAGCAGTTGGAAAGTGAGAAAGTCTATCGAAGCTTCTTACGCAAGCAATTTAACCTTGGAATAGCTTGTGAGAAAATTAAGAACTTGAAGATGGGGATCCACGACCAAGCCTACTTGGAATTGTAAAATGATTGCAGCTATTTGGAGGAGAGATGTCGTTGGGAAGAAGCATCAATTTCTCAAAGGGATAACATTATCCAAAACCTCCAAGCCCTCTACAACGAGTGGAGAGACAAGTATGCATACAGGGTTGTCCTGACTAATTATGCCCTCCAAGACATTCCCGAGAAGTTAAAAGAGGTTGATTTGATCATGTGCCTTGAGAAAACCCCTAAGGAAGTCTACCACTTTGTAAAATTCTGTAAGAAGACAATGGCGGAGCTTATTACAGACATTGAGGTTCTCCGCAAGTCTCAAGGGGTTACCTTTAGGGTTGACATATAGTTTGCATGTTTGTTTCATTTCAACAACCTGTACTTGTATTATTCCCTTCAAAGGATGAATGAAGCTTCGTTATGATTCACTCTGTGTACTTTTTGTTCTTCATTGTAACAGTAATTTGTTAAGAATTTCTCGCAATAGACAACATGAATAACTAAAGATCTTTGCAATAATAAAACAAAAAAACATTCATGCATTGTTCGGATTTTCAAAACCAAAAACAAAAAAACTCATCATTCACCCTTTCTTCAACAAAAACCGACATCCCGACACCACTATAACGCACGCTGCAATCAACAAACTATTATGGACCAGTTATAGCAAAACCAAAATGCCCTCCCCGAAGAGGTATCACGAGCACAAATGGGATAACTGATGGAGACTATCCATGCCATCCCTCGTGGTCAAGAGGTTTTGGCCAAGATACAAGAGGAGATGAATCAACGGGCCCATGGTGCCGCTGCCAATCCTACTGCCATTCCTATGAAGAATCATGTGACTCTTCATGGCAACATCCCTGTCCAGATTCCTGTAGGTGAACACGATAGTGTCCCTCCATCTTTTCTTAGCCCTCTGATTATTGAAGTTGGCGATCAGCAAGATGCCATCTTTAGTCCACGAGTTGCCTCTGTTTATGACGCCTTTGGTCCATCGGCCAACGAGGTAGGAAAGAAGGTCCGAGCTATTGAAGAGAAGTTAAAAGTTTTGGTGTAAGCCCTATTGGCCATTACTTTTGGTACTTGTATTGAATTATTTATTAATAATAAAAGAGTTTTTATTTATTATGTTTGTTTAATAAAGTCCCTATAATAGGTAGTCCATTTAATGTATCATATGTGACTTAATCATGAGATCCCATTAAACATAAGGACAATATTCTTAAAGTATCTGTAGTTCAGCTTTGTCGTAAAGTGGCATAACATTAAAACATTAAGATTATTATGTATATATACTAATGATCACATCTCATGGATCATGGATAAGGAGTTATCAAGTCTTAAACATAGGTATGAACATTAAGAGTAATAGTTATACTGGATTGACCCGCTATGAGAATACTATATAGAATATTATGTAAAGTGTCATAAGTTATTCTCATGGTGATAGTGGTGTATACCACCCTTCGACATGAAACCACTATGGACCCTAGATGTAAAGTCGAGTGCCTTATTGCTGATCAAACATTATCCGTAACTGGATGACCATAAAGACAATTATTGGATACTCCACGAAGCGTGTTGAGGGACATGAGTGACCTAGATAGAATTTTCCCATCTTGCGTAATAGGATAAATGTCTAAGGGCCCAATATTGAACTGGACAAGGATGACACGGTCTATGCCTTGTGTTCAATATAAACATAAGGGAAAAAGGGTAAATGTACACATAAGTATTATCACAAAATGATTTATCAGATCACTTGACATTTTCGTGTCTTGGTTAACAGTGATGTGTTGCTAGATACCTTTCACTATTTATCATGTTAAATACGTGATTTAATATAATTACCAATGTCGCGAGAACCTACAGGGTCACACACAAAAGGATGGATTGATGAGAGATAGAGTAAATAAGGAACACCGTAACGTACAGTGCACTTAAGTGAATTGTAGAACATCGTAAGGTACGGTGCACTTAAGTAGAATATGTAATATGGTAAGGTACCACATGCTTAAGTGATTTTGGTATATCATAAGATATGGGCCACATACACTTAAGTGGTCCTTTTAGCATGCAGCCCACACAAGTGGTTCTATAAATAGAACCCTTGTGTAGAAGCATTTGTGCATACGAAATTTAGTTTCTCTCTCTCTCTCTCTCTCTCTCTCTCTCTCTCTCTCTCACACACACACACACACACACACACACACACTCACTCATTCAAAGCCTTCATTCGTAGCAGCTAGCACTGAGACTGAAGGATTTCGTTCGTGTGGACTGAGTATAGGCGTTATCACCATTCAACGTTCGTGATCACTCCTTTGATCTTCATCAAGGGTTTCAATCGCCACAAGAGGTAACGATTCTATTATTGATCATGCCCATTCGTAAGGATCACTAAAGGAGAAATTTTAAATTCCGCTGTTGTCGCATTACGCGAAAAACCGGCGGGAAAACAAAACAACAGAGCCGCCACCGTGCGTTATTTATCCCAAAGGAGGGAAAGGAAACGCTCGAAGTAAACCTGGAAAAGACATGGTCTCGCGACCAGAGAAAAATAAGATCGGGAGTCGGTTATGCGAAGGGAAGGTATTAGCACCCCTACGTATCCGTCATACTCGACGGGATCCACGCTCATAGGAAAGGATAAGGTTGCTAGAAACTGCTCACAAACTTCACACAAGGTTGGAAGGAAAACACAGAAAGACAGAAGAAACTGGACTCGGCAGGATATCGCATCCTGGGCCTACGTAGTCTGTCAGACACAGACATCAGAGTCGACGTAGTTCGGGACAAGGGAAAGGTGCTCGCTAGGATGTCGCATCCTATGCATACGTATCTTCTCTGATCGGAGAAGAATCAGAGCACTCGTAGCTCGGCTAACGCACGCCAAACAAAACCACACAGGAAACCGACTGCCAATCGCTGGACTTATGTCAGACTCCAACACAAACAGGCAAACATGGAAACCGAATTCCAATCGCTGGACTTACATCAGACTCCGAACCAACAAACACACACACACAGGAAACCGACTGCCAATCGCTGGACTTACGTCAGACTCCAACAAGCAAACAAGACACAGGAAACCAACTGCCAATCGCTGGACTTATGTCAGACTCCAACACACACAGAGGGTGAAAAAGAAAAAGGGCGCCCGGAGAGATCAGCTCATCTCCTGCCTATGTACCTCATTTGGTATGAGGATCAGGGCGACGTAGTTCCCCTACACAGGGAAAGAACTTCTGTCCTAACCAGAGACAAAGGGAGAGACAAACTACTAGGGAGACTACGACTCGAGCCTAGAAGTTGTCATGCATATGATCCCTATGTTGAGGTTTCTATCCTAACTTGCATAGGAAGCAAGCTAGCCTAAACAATACAATCATAACACAAGCACAAAAGCAAGCACACACACTATATACAAACAAGTGGCTCACACAAGGCTAGGCTTTAGTCAAGGGGTCAAATCAACCTCGACAAACAAGCCAACTGGAAAAGGGTATGGTTAGCTCTTAACCCTAACATTGAGAGTTAGGGTGAAGCAGATGAAATGGGAAGTGAGGATAAGACCTCACAGCTCTTATCCCTGGCCTGGGAGAGCTTGACTCAAAATAGAAAGGGTGGGAGTTCAGAATGTAGGAACTCTTCTCCACATATGAATGACACAACAAGATTTTGGGTTTGTATTCAAAGTGCATCAACACAATGGTGTGAGCAGGATGAATGACTCAACTGAATAGAATGGGATGGATTACACATCCCTTGTATCTGCCAATGCCTCTTCCCTTAGGAGGTCTTTGAATGTACAGGGCACAACATTAAACAAACACAAGCATTGCCTCTTAAGGAGGACTTCAGACAGGTGCCTGCCCACATAACAAGACAGGTCTTCCAGACTACATGAAGTCAGAAGAGTTATACCTCAGTGGTAAGCAAACCAAAAGCTAGCAAAGCAAGTTCAAAATGAACTCAAAGCAACTTAGGTACCTGTGAAAAAATCTAAATCAATCAGTTCAACTGTACATACAAACAAAGAACAGTTAATCACATAGACAGACAAAGCATCAGGCAACAATGAGCAAGGCACAAGCACAAGTGAGTTTGTTCTCAAAGCCTACAAAACAACACCCAATGTTAGCCAACAACAACCAATAATCAGACTCAAATGAGTGAGTCACTCCAATCATGGCAATGTGCATCTGAACCTGAAATCTCAACTCAAATGATAAGTCCAAACCACTAGGTCAAAGCCTAGGGTCAAAAGAGGATCAAAAAGTCAAAACAGAAGCTCAAACTTGACATGAAGCAACTTCAAACACATATTGACCTATCCTAAAAAGGCTCACATCAAAATCATTAACCAAATGCATTTCATGATCAAGTGAAGTCAAAGGTGATTTCAAAGCATCCAAATGGTCAACATGAATGAAAAATCTCAATCAAAACAGAAATGATTCCAAAAAATCTGGAAAAAATCAGGAGCAAACAAGACATCTATAACATCCATCACACAAAAAATCAGAAGCATGGGACATCATTAGGCATGGCAATCACATTGTACAAGTCAAGCAACCAAATGTGTGACACATATTGTCACACCAAGTTAGCATGAGCATAAAACAGAAATGGATCATAGGAAAAATGTCAAACCAAAGCCAAAATGTCTAGTAATATGTCTAGAAGCTACACACAAAATTTCAGGTTCATTGGATAAGAAACAAGCATTTCACAATGAGATAAGCAAAGCAAGGTCAAAAATGGATACATGCTCAATCAACCTAGCACCAAATAAAATCCAGCGTGCACAATTTGCAAATTTATGCTCATAAAAAAGTAGACAGGATAAGGAGCATTGTGCAAAAAATTGGAGTGAAATTGATGCATTTTTCTATTTATTGTGATTTTTTGAAGTTGATGGAAAAATTAAAAAATCAAAATGGAGCTAGCATTTGAAAATAGGAGGGAATGTGGAAAATGGCAAGGCATTTGAAAAAACTCCTTCGCTCGGACTCGAACCTCAGCCAATTTTGAATTTGGCGCGCCAGCTAAAACGACCATGTTTTGGTCATAAACCCTAAGCGTTGGGAAACTCAGGATTCGTAGCTAATCACATGCAGATTTCGTAGCAAAATGGTAGCAACTTCGTAGTAAGTTCTGGAAACGCATGAAGTTCAAGGTTGAAGATGAAGATCATGATGATCTTCATCTGAATTTATAGATTTTCCCAAAACACTCCAGAAATTGACAAAAATTATACCAAATGATTCATCATTCCACATACATTCAAGATCCATAATCAATTTATGCAAAAACATCAACACATGCTCGGATCGAAGAAAAGAAAAAAATGCATCAAACTTTCAATTGAGCATAACTTCGTGTATAGTGCATCATTTTACTTGATTTTTTCACCAGCATCATCACCTATCAAAGATCTATACAACTATAACAAAGATTTGCAAAATTATTGAGATCAAAAATTGACCTCTTGAAGAACAGCAACCTAGAACTTGTGCTACAAGGCTTGGCAATGCTTCCAATCTTCTCTACAATGCTTAATGAAGTAATTGATGATTAATTTGAAACTCAAATGCACACGAATCCAGCAGATTTTGCAAGCTCCATGGATGCTTCATGCTTTGAATATGAACAAATATGGCACGATTCCTTCCAATTCCACGTCCAAATCTCCTCAAAAACACATCCTGAGCATGAATCAATCAATAGAGAATGCTCTTGTGTGAAGAATTTTGAAAAAAAAATTGAGAGAAGAATTTTGATGATTTTTTGATTCAGATATGAAATTGTAGCTAATGACCAATACAGTTAGGATTAACAATATATACCTCATGCTAATGATACTGAAAATCTGTTTTAACCAAAATTAATCAAGATTAACAAGTTATGGAGTGTATGTGCAAAATTAGATTTCCACCCCTCATGCATGAGAAGCACGTGAACAGTACACAAACTTGATCCAAATACACTGAAAACAAGCCCATGCACACAATGGAATTGGTTTTGTATGCACATAATCATCCAAAGTGGTTTGATGAAGTTTTCTTCATAAATCTTCATGAATAAGCACATGCCCATGCAAAATAAATTTAAGCCATGTAATGATATGCTTGGAAAGTACATGTTATGATGAACAAAATGCAAAAAGAACCACTCATTTTGGAGCTTTGGTTCAAAAGTTATGCCCATTTGAATCTTCAAACACACTTTGCTATGATTGGATCATATCTCCTCAACCACACATAAGAAATTCATGATCTTGGACTTTTTGGAAATTGGAGAGAACGATATTCGACTTGCATGTTGGACAAAATTTCATTTAAAGCTTTCTTGATGATGTAATCTTGAGTTGAAGTTGGTCCAAAACCTTTCCATTTTTGGAAAGTTCAAATTACAGGTCAGTTGCTATTTTTGGAAAGTCTTGATCTGACTTCAAATTCTTCAATGTTGATATTTGAAATGTCAAATGAGACTTGTTTGAACATGAATGAATCATATCTAATCACTTCCCACCTCCAAATCCACAGTTGACTTTGCAGTTGACTCCTGTTGACTTTTATGGGCCTCAGATGATTTGCACATGCACTGATGAGTTCTGAGCCTTCAACACTTGGCCAAGCTACTTCAACATGATCCTTGAGTCATGTGAGCTCAATGGAACCACCCTAGGGCTTTGACCTCATGGAAAATGCTCTTGTTGCCTTGCACAGTTGAATGTCTTGACCAGTCTTGCCTGATGACATGTAATGGACTATGCAATGCTTATGACTTAACAAATTAAATGTATAAACAAATGAGAGGTGCAAATTTGAGGTACTACAGCTGTCCCTATTCAATCAACTAGGAACCTGAACGGATGAGAGCAACGACTGTCAGACCTTCAAGGTAAACAGGGATTGAATACCAAAGAACCGTAGAAATTTGCACTCTGCGGGGATCTAAGAAAGGAAAATTCACCAACGACAACTTCCACTGGGATCTGATATTTGTCACTGAACTAGTCTAGATGTTTACCCATGAATCCACTGGGGATTTTGATTTTTTTTCAGAAAAAAGGAACCACATCCAGACATCGAAAGACAATGTATGGGAAAAGAAATCACAACTAGACGCAGACGGGCGACTAGGAAAAACTCGACGTTTATCGACACCAACGGAGAGGTGACCAGACATCAACGGATGAATGGGAAGACTCGACCAGACGTCAACGGACGAACGGGAGAAGCTCGACGTTTATCGACACCAACGGAGAGGTGACCAGACATCAACAGATGAACTGGGAAGACTCGACCAAACATCTACGGATGCAAGGGAGGAACTCGACGTTTATCGACACCAACGGAGAGGTGACCAGACATCAACAGATGAACTGGGAAGACTCGACTAAACATCTACGGATGCAAGGAAGGAACTCGACGTTTATCGACACCAACGGAGAGGTGACCATACATCAACAGATGAATTGGGAAGACTCGACCAAACATCTACGGATGCAAGGGAAGAACTCGACGTTTATCGACACCAACGGAGAGGTGACCAGACATCAACAAATGAACTGGGAGAAGAGATACAACTATACGCCGACGGACGAATGGGAAAAACTCAACGTTTATCGAAACCAACGGAGAGGTGACCAGACATCGACGGATGCACTGGGAAAGGAGAGATGTTACGAACATCGCAAGATGATGTTTACGGACATCGAAAGATGATGCGTTCAGAAGTGAAGCAAGACCAGACATTTACCGATGACTGGGATGAGACTCGATGTTTACCGACATCGAAAGATAATGTTTACCGACACCAAAAAAAAAAAAGGACGATCAGATATTTATCGATGGCTGGGATGAGACTCGATGTTTACCGACACCGAAAGAATGGTGTTTACCGACACCAAAAAAGAACACACACGGGTGTAGACAATGACACTTACCGGTATCACAAGAATGACATCTTCAATACGTCAAGGCAAGGCTAAACACTTGTTGGGGATCTCACCGGGGAGAATCAACTTTCCTTTTCACGGACGAGTGAGGAAATAAAACTCTCCGGGGATTTATCAATCCTGAATGCTGTCAGGAGCAACTGTAGCAAATGTGCCGTACAGATGTTAAACAATGATCCGCCTCTGCCGGGGATACGGTCTGATTAAGTTTAACACATGAATGCATATGTTTGAATTTTTCTATGGCGTAATGCTCCATATCGAATGGAAATGCTACGCGATCTGAGGATGCAATGATTACTACATGCAACATGCAAAATGATGAAAACTCCTGCTGGGGAGCAAATAACTGCTTTGCTGAGCACACAACTCTGATTAGATTCTCCAACTCTGTGGGGAGACGCACTGCTGGGAGTGCTTTGCGGGGGGAATAGCACCAACTTCTCAACCGTGCTGGGGAATAGCATTGCTGCTGCGGAAAGGATCCCACCGGGGACAACCTTCACCGGATCCAATCCACTCGGGGACTCTGCTAGGGAAACAACCAATGCTCACCTCTGCTGAGGATAGCGACCGATCCACAGGTAGGATAAACTCTACTAGGGATAACTTTCACCGAACCTGATCCACTCGGGGAACTCGCTGGGGAAAACCATCAACACAACCCTCTGCTAGGGAGATCTGCCAGGAGAAAACATTCACAACCCTGATGGGGAAAAGGCATTCACAATCCTACTGAGGATTACAGTACTTCACACCCGACTGCTGGGTAATAAACTACTCACTGACACCTCCGTTGGGGATACAACATCCTTCAGACTCGGTGGGGATTAACAATCTTCAGACTAGCTGGGGATAAACCCACTTTCAGGCCTGTTACCCAACTGCTGAGGAAGAACAGTTATAACAGCTTTCAGACTTGCTTGGGGAAACAGCCACTTCCAAGCCTGTTGGGGACTTCCTGATCTTGACTATGCTGGGGAGACAAGTCCTGAACTTGCTTCATCTGCTGAGGAAGATACCCATCCTCTCACACTACTGGACAGTGCTGACAACATCCCTGAACAAACCGTGGCTCATCTGCTCTAGCCAGGAACCAAAGATGATAACCTGCAAAACAGCAAGACAAACATGCCCCAGGGGATTGCATGGACAAGATACACTCAAGTGTACTCAATCATTCAAAATGATTTTCAAATGTTTTATCTTTCTGCACGTTATTGTCTAGCCTTCATGTTTTTATATGCAATGTTTATCAAAAATTCGGACGTTTTTGCAAATAAAACAGTAAAAATAAAAATAAGAGAGCAATTTATCTGAATAACGACTTTTATTGATTGAAAATGGGCCTGAAAAGATGAATACATCGGGAAGCAATTCCTAGGAAGAGGTAATTGCGCACAAAAGAAAAAATCTATCCTAATGGCAATGTGAATACGGCATCCACTATTTCCCAATCCTATTATGACTCACAGATCATCAATTTGCTCCCCAAATTCCTTGCTTTCTGAGAAGAATGACTGGACCGACCACATCCTTCGAGATGGTAGACGATGAAGCGCGATGAAGTACAGATAACTCAGACTGTAGTCTTCGCTTTAATCCCTCTTTTGGCTGGATCACCCTTTCGGGTTTTCAATCCACCGGGATACCCATTTTTGCCTAAGCCGCCCCTGCGGGTTTTCGACTTACCGGGTGTACAAATTCTTTTTATCCTTTATCCCTAACTTTTGCCCGAACGTTTTCTTTTTTTTATTTTTTTGGTTCGCCGGGATGCCTTTTTTTTGCCTGGACTCTTTTATTCTTTTTGTCCAGCGGGTCAATTTATGCGAAGTATTTTTTGACTACATCTGAGTTAACAGGGGACGGAAAATCGTCACCATCCATAGTTGTCAGCATCAAGGCTCCACCAGAGAAAACCTTTTTAACAACATATGGACCTTCGTAATTAGGAGTCCACTTGCCCCTGTTATCTGTACTGGGAGGAAGGATCCTCTTCAAAACCAAATCACCAGTCTGATAGCTTCGAGGATGCACTTTCTGATCAAAGGATTTCTTCATCCTTCTCTGATACAACTGCCCACGACACATAGCTGCTAACCGCCTCTCTTCGATAAGGCTTAACTCATTAAACCTTGTTCGAATCCACTCAGCTTCGTCAAGCTTGACATCCAACAGGACTCTTAGAGACGGAATCTCCACTTCAACAGGTAGGACTGCTTCCATACCATACACAAGGGAGTAAGGGGTTGCCCCGGTCGACGTACGTACTGAGGTACAGTACCCATGCAAAGCGAAAGGCAGCATCTCATGCCAATCCTTGTACGTCACGACCATCTTCTGCACAATCTTCTTGATATTCTTGTTTGCCGCCTCTACAGCACCATTCATCTTTGGTCTGTAACGAAAAGAATTGTGATATTCAATCTTGAAATCTTTACAAAGCTCTTTCATCATCTTGTTGTTGAGATTCGAACCATTATCAGTGATGATTCTCTCAGGAACCCCTTAACGACAGATGATTTCCTTCTTGATAAACCGGGCAACCACTAGTTTGGTAACGTTAGCATAGGAAGCTGCTTCCACCCATTTGGTGAAGTAATCAATCGCAACCAGGATAAAGCGATGTCCATTAGAAGCAGTAGGCTCAATCTTCCCAATCATATCAATGCCCCACATCGCGAACGGCCAAGGCGAATTCATGACATTCAGAGGGCTTGGTGGTACATGCACCTTATCAGCATAGATCTGACATTTATGGAACTTCCGAGAGTACTTAAAACAGTCGGATTCCATAGTCATCCAGTAATAACCGGCTCTCAACAATTTCTTGGACATTGCATGACCACCAGCATGGGTACCAAAAGATCCTTCATGCACTTCTTGCATCAACATGTCTGCTTTGTGTCTATCCACGCATCTGAGCAGAACCATGTCAAAGTTCCTCTTGTACATCACATCATCCTGATTCAAATAAAAGCTTCCAGCTAGCCTTCTCAGGGTTTTCTTATCATTCTTCGACGTACCTTCGGGATACTCCTGGCTCTTGAGGAAGTTCTTGATATCAAAGTACCACGGTTTCTCATCCACAACAGACTCGGCTGCAAACACATACGAAGGCCTCTCGAGTCGATTCACCGCAACATGTGGCACATGATTCCACCAATGAACCTTGATCATAGAAGACAAAGTAGCCAAAGCATCAGCCATCTGATTTTCATCTCGGGGGACATGATACAGCTTCACTTTCTTGAAGAACGTCAGGATCCTTCTGGTATAGTCTCTGTAAGGAATAAAATGCGTCTGGTGAGTATTCCAATCTCCATTGACCTGGTTAATCACTAGAGCGGAATCCCCATATATGTCCATAGTTTTGATCCTTAGATCGATGGCTTCTTCTATCCCCATGATACAAGCCTCATACTCAGCCTCGTTGTTAGTCACGACAAAAGTCAATCTGGCAGCAAAAGGTATATGAGCACCATTAGGATTAATAAGCACTGCCCCAACACCGTTGCCATTCACATTAACAGCCCCATCAAATATCAATGTCCACTTGTCATCAGGATCCGGTCCTTCCTCGACAAGCGGCTCTTCACAATCTTTCATCTTCAGATACATGATGTCTTCATCAGGGAATTCAAACATCATCGGTTGATAATCATCAATAGGTTGCTCGGCAAGGTAGTCTGACAGAATACTACCTTTGATGGCCTTCTGTGACGTATACTGAATATCATACTCTGTTAAAATCATCTGCCAACGGGCAACACGTCCAGTGAGAGCCGGCTTCTCAAAGATGTACTTCATTGGATCCATCTTAGAAATCAATAAGGTAGTATGGTTCAACATATACTGTCTTAGTCGGCGAGCAGCCCAGGCCAAAGCACAACAAGTTTTCTCAAGCTGTGAATATTTTATTTCACAGTCGGTAAACTTTTTGCTAAGGTAGTATATGGCATGCTCTTTTCGACCAGACTCGTCATGCTGTCCCAATACACACCCCATCGAGTTTTCAGTCACTGACAGGTACATTATCAGAGGCCTCCCAGGAACTGGAGGTATCAGGATTGGAGGTTTCTGTAAATACTCTTTTATCTTATCAAAAGCTTTTTGACAGTCATCATTCCACCTGATTGCTTGATTCTTCCTTAGCAATTTGAATATCGGTTCACACGTGGCAGTTAGGTGAGATACAAACCGTGCAATGTAATTCAATCTCCCTAAAAGCCCACGAACCTGCTTTTCAGTTTTCGGTTCAGGCATTTCTTGAATAGCTTTTACTTTCGCTGGATCAACCTCAATCCCTTTCTCACTGACAATGAAGCCTAACATCTTACCGGATCTCACCCCAAACGTACACTTGTTTGGATTCAGCCTCAGTTTGAACTTTCTCAGCCTTTCAAACAACTTCTGCAAATTGACCAGGTGCTCCTCTTCTGTCTGCGACTTCGCAATCATATCATCCACGTACACTTCAATCTCTTTGTGCATCATGTCATGAAAGAGAGTCGTCATAGCCCTCTGATAAGTAGCACCGGCATTCTTCAGCCCAAATGGCATCACCTTATAGCAGAACGTACCCCAAGGTGTAATGAATATCGTCTTTTCCATGTCCTCTGGCGCCATCTTGATCTGATTATATCCAGAGAAACCGTCCATGAAAGAGAAAACCTAGGATTGAGCCGTATTATCAACCAATACATCAATGTGAGGTAATGGGAAATCATCTTTCAGACTCGCCCTGTTCAAATCCCGGTAATCGACACACATCCTGACTTTGCCGTCCTTCTTCGGCACGGGAACAATGTTGGCCACCCACGGGGGATAAGTAGTAACTGACAGGAAACCCGTATCCAACTGCTTCTGAACCTCTTCCTTGATCTTAACAGCCATATCAGGACTAGTTCTCCGAAGCTTCTGCTTTACTGAAGGACAATCTTCTCTGAGAGGTAGTTTATGCACTACAATATCCGTATCCAACCCAGGCATATCTTGATACGACCAGGCGAATATCTCCACATATTCTCTCAGCATTTCAATCAATCTTCTCTTGACATCTTCTCTCAAAGCAGCCCCGATCTTGATCTCTTTTCTGGCGTCCTCAGTACCAAGATTAATGATCTCCAACTCCTCCTGATGAGGTTGGATGACCCTTTCATCCTGCTTCAACAATCTGACCATTTCTTTGGGGAGTTCACAGTCTTCCTCACTCTCCTCTTCAGCTTGGTAGATGGGATTATTGAAATCATACTGAGCCATAACAGAACTGTTTATAGTGGAGTTCGTAAGATCAATTCTGCATGTTTAATGCTTTATTTTAGAAAAAAGAGTTCAAGAAAGTCACAAAAACAAAAACATTGCCATTTTTATTTATTTGAAAAATGAAAAATAAAAACAGAAAGACAGGGATCACAAAATTGTTTGCAAAACGTCCTTTATTAATGATATCATTGAAAAACATGATGAGGCCCTACAATGAACCACTACGCCTTGGGCAGAACGTAGGGTTTTGTGCAAAATGAAAAACAAAAGAAAATTACTCTATTTGAAGAGTAACTTGGACCACTTCTTCAGCTGTCCAATTGTTGATCGTCTCCCCTGGTGCACACGGGCGAACCCAGTTGTCTATATCACAATCACTGTCACAGTCTTCACCACCGGTTGCAAAGACGTCACCATGATTCATCAGCCCAGCGCTTGTAAAGGTACTCGGCCCTTTCTGCTCAATCTGCTCTGCCTGCAGAGGTAGATAACCGATACCGAACTTGTCTTCTTTGACGGGCAGGTCCACCATCTTGCCCCAGCCTTCTGCATTGCCCGAATTGACAACCTCCATGGCCTGCTTGTATGACGCAATTGAGGCACTTGTCTTCTTTGACGGGCAGGTCCACCATCTTGCCCCAGCCTTCTGCATTGCCCGAATTGACAACCTCTATGGCCTGCTTGTATGACGCAATTGAGGCACTTGGCTTCTTCTGCTCAGCAAACGTTACCCTCTCAAGAGCAATGGTCTCAAATGCTTGGCATAGAGTGTCATGGATCTCGCCATCCACCTCCACATACTTGAAAGAGGATAGGTGACTCACCAGAATGTCCTCCTCACCGCACACAGTCACAATCCGACCGTTCCACACATACTTCAGCTTCTGATGGAGAGTTGACGACACTGCCCCAGCCGCATGTATCTAGGGACGCCCCAAAAGACAACTATACATTGGCTGAATATCCATCACATAGAAGACAATACTGAACACCTCCGGGCCAATCTTCACAGGCAATGTGACTTCACCAAAAACAGATCGTTTGGATCCATCAAACGCACGAACAATGAGATCACTGGGAGTGAGGATAACCCCTTCAACATCAATCTTGCTCAGAATCTTCTTAGGCAACACATTTAAAGACGAGCCAGTATCCACCAACACGTGCGACAATACCGCGCCTTTGCACTCCATAGTGATATGCAGGGCCTTGTTATGGTTACGACCTTCAGGTGTCAAATCCAAGTCTGTAAACCCCAAACCATGCCTGGTGCTGACATTGGCAATCACACCCTCTAATTGGTTGACAGAGATCTCCTGAGGCACGTAAGCCAGATTCAACATTTTCAGCAAGGCATTACGGTGTGCCTCAGAGCACAACAACAAGGACAGGATAGAGATTTTGGACGGAGTTTGATTCAACTGATCTACAATCTTGTAGTCACTCTTCTTAATTATCTTCATAAATTCCTCCACGTCCTTCTCAAACGAGCCCTCAGGCGCCTTCTTCTGAACAGGTTCTTCCTCAACCACAACCTGCTTACCTTTTGCTTTGGCGAGAGCCTCAGCATTGTTGTCTCTCAACGGCTGCGGTGCGAACAGATGACCACTCCTTGTGAAACCTCCAGGACCCCCTACATTGTCCACCACCGGACCAACAGTTACAGGAACTCTACTTGGCAAACCAATAGTCACTGGAGACTGATTCACTGGCCTGATCTGACTTTCAGCCCTTCTGTTATTACGGTAAGCGTTGTCATACTTCCACAGCACAACCCTACTGTTCTCAACAGCCCTTCTACCAGACACAGCAATCATAGTGGGAGCACTAACAGTTACCGGAGCAGATATAGTAACAGGAGTACCGACGGTTGTAGGTGCATTGACAGTTCTCTGGCCACGTCCCTCTGACGGTTTGAAATAAATGGTGACAGTTGACACCACCCCACGATCTTTCACGGCCCGACTAAACTGCAAACAGCCCTCATCAATCAGATTCTGGATACCAACTCTCAACTGCATACATCCATTCTCTGAATTTTCACATTCTGAACAAACCTGATCACAGCCCGGGAACACTCCCTCATTCAACAGACGGTCCTTCACAACAAACAACGGAGTCTGAAGCTCATTAATACTAACCACCAAGTCTTCAGCTTCACCATCTTCCACATTGTTCACCCTATGCGCACCATGCTGAGGCATAGGATTGTTCACAACATTCGGCACAGGAGCAAAATTGATAGTTTTGGCGTCAATTAAGTCCTGGACCTTATGATTAAAAGCCCGACAATTCTCAATATGGTGCCCCGGTGCACCAGAGTGGAAATCACAATGAACGTTGGCATCATACCCAGGTGGTATCTTTGTCAACAGAGCCATAGTGCGTAACTCAACAAACCCCAACCTGAGCAATTCTGGCAGCAACTCAGCATATGTCATCGGCAACAGGTCGAAACGACGATCCGGCATTCTCTGTCTCGGCTGAAACGAACATTGATGTTATTGTTGTTGTGGTGGTGGTGGTGGTGCTCTTCGTTGTTGCGGTTGTCGTGGTTGAGGTGCTGGGATGGTTACAGCAGCAACCTGGCGATACTGACCTCTGTTCACATTTCTTCTGTGTTGCACCGCATTAGTTTCACCTTCCCTTCTTCTGGGTGCCCCAGCAAATGGCTTCTTTGAAGATGAGGAACCAACATCCTGAATCTTTCCAGCTTTAATGAGACTCTCTATCCTCTCTCCACAAATCACAACATCAGAGATACTACCGAACGGGCAACTCCCCATACGGTCCATAAACACTCATTGTAGCGTCCCAATAAACATATCGGTCAACTCCTTCTCCAGCATCGGAGGTTGCACCCTTGCAGCTAATTCCCGCCACCTCTGGGCGTACTCCTTGAAACTCTCTCCAGATTTCTGACATAAGCTCTGTAGCTGAGTTCGGCAAGGGGCCATGTCCATATTGTGCTTGTATTGCCTCAGGAAGGCCTCACCCAGATCTCTCCAACTTCTGATAGACTCTCTTTTCAGCTCCATGTACCAATCCAAGGAAGCTCCAGACAAGCTATCCTGGAAAAAATACATCCACATCTTCTCATCGTCCGTATAGGCAGAGATCTTTCTGAAATAAGCCTACACATGGGTGCGAGGACAAGAAGTATCGTTGTATTTATCAAAGGAAGGCGCCTTGAACTTGTAGGGAATTCTCAATCCTTCCACCAACCCCATATTCGTCACATCAAACCCCAGAGAGTTCTGACACTCCATGGCTCTGATCTTCTCAGCTAGGGCATCAACTCTCCTATCTCTTTCGTCAGTTCTTCCCATAACTTCATCATCCTCACTGGGGAGAGTAAACATGTCTTCCTGTCTGTCAACCAACGGAGCAGGATGGCGAACTGGAGCACGAGTGGCTCTGACATTAGCAGTCTCTAGAGCAATAGGTTGACCGTTGATTCTGATACCCCTCAACTCATCACCCACAGCATAGTCATTGACACGAGCAGCAGTAGCAACATTATCATTCACAAGAACACCCACTGGCGAAGCACGACTAGGAGGTGGGAGCACAGCTTCCTGTCTCTGGGCTAAGGCACGCAACTCCTCTTGCCCTTGAACGACCCCTTGCATCATTGTCATGAATTGGGCCATGTTAGCCCTCATTTCAGCCAACTCTGCCTGAACTTGGTCCATGTTCCTCTGTTGATTCAACCTTGTTGCGTAGCATTGCGGACGTTGATCAGCAATCCTGCCTAAAACAGGAACCAGAGTGAGAAGTCTCGATCAAGAACATCTGTAATGCAAAATGATATGTGCATGATGCTTATGATGCGTATGATGCACATGATATGTTCATTTCTCAGGCATTCAAGAGCCTAATTCATCTTTCAAGAAATGGCAACCTGCAACAATGAACAACACAGAAGCATCCTACACAGGATAATAAGCACAAGGTGAAACATCCACAATCTCATCTATAGACATGAGCAACAAGGATCATACAACAAAGATTCATCAAAGATCCAAATGGTCAAAGTACAACAATGAATCCCATCCAACAAGCCTGGAGGTGATTCTCAATATAAACAACAGATACAATCTAAGAAAGATGTCCTCCAGGAATGAGAGGCTTCAGATACTGGCACTGGTCTATCAATAGGTCACATTCTGAACACTCAGGCAGAGGAGTGGGCTTCTCCTTCAGTTGTCTTCTGAGCTCCACAACTTCTCCTCCAAACTGGCTCTCTGATGCATGTCTCAAGTCTACCTCTTTCTTCAACTGGATGTCTTTGTCTCTGAGCTGCTTTTCCAGGTCTCTTATCTTCTTCTGGTAACTAGCCTCAGCTCTCTGCAACCTCAAGCACTCACGGTGTTCTGCATTCAACAAGGTCTCCATCTTTTCATAGGACCTCTTCTTGCTCTTCAATCTGCTAGCATCTTCACCCTGCATGCCTTTGAGTTGATGAGCCAAGTTCAACTTATCAGCTTTGGCTTTGTATAGCTCCATCTGGGTATCTTGTTCCTTCTCTTTCAACCGACGATTCTCCATTATGGCTTGCTTGTAGTGCTCAGCAGGCATACTCTCAGCAAGGATCAAAGGTGGTTGCTCTTGCAATGACTCCATCCTATCATTGGGCAACAACAAAGTCTCAACTCTCTTCTTGACCCAATCAATGTAATCAGGCATAGCAACTGCAAACTTCTTCCCTAACACAACTCCATCCTTGACACCAATGGTCTTCCAAGCTCTTCCTACTCGCTCCAATCTAGCAGGGTCATTCCGCTTCTCAAAATACACACTTTCAGCTATCTCAGCATCTAGTGATCTTCCATTCATCACAAACCCCAATTGGCGAAGAGAAAGAAACGGGTTGTAATTGATGCAACCCTTAGTCCCTACAAGTGGCACATTACGAAACTCTCCACAACTCATGATGACATTACGCACATCCATCCGGTAAGATTGCCATCTGATATCATAAGAGGTAAGAGACATAATCCTCTGAGTCCACTTATGAGTGTCCTGAGCATCCACAAAAGGTCCACTAACTGGCAGAAGAGACAAGAACCATCTGAGTAGTAAAGGGAGACAGCATCTGAGAGCTCCACCCTTACCATGCTTGCTGTGAATATCGTAGTAAGTGTCAGCTAACAAAGTAGGAACCGGGTTTCCTCCAAGGAAAATAGTGACAGCAGCATAGTCCACAAAGTTAGGCATACTCGGGAACAACACAGCTCCATAGATCATGATGGCTAACTGGGCATGAAAAGCTTCCCAATTTCCCTTCTTTGCTTCTTCTCTAGCCATCCTCAACAGATACTTCAAAGGCAACCCCACCATATCACCACTCGACTTCCAATTGTCACTCACTTCCTTGATACTCAAATAAAGAGCTCTGGCAACAACTCTGAAATCAACCTCCTTTGGGACATCCAAGAAAGGAACCTGATATCTGATCAGGACATTTATCAGAATGGAGTACTCTTCAAGAGTGGGCGCTAACTGATAATCCTGGAAAGTGAAACAACGGAGCTCTGGGTCATAGAACTGTAGAAGAGTTTGCAACGACACTGGATCTACCACCATCTTCAACAGTGTCAACAAATCCCCATACTGATCAACAAACACCTTCTGATAACCGCCAGTCACAAAGTTGCTCAACTCTATCAAAGATGTCAAGGGCTCACGGTGAAAACTGTAGGTGCAAGTCTTCCTCTTCAACTCTGGAACAGATGCCATCTCTCACAGTGAATAGACTCCTGAATGAACCTGAGAAATGATATGCATGAAGAGATTAGCTTTTTTTTTATTGCATTATTTTTTTTGAAAATAAACATGCTATGATGCAAATGATGCAAATACGACTGGCTGGCTGTGTATCTCGGAGCACAAGTTCAAAGCTTCGGCTTGAATTTGGAACCACAAAGTCATCTGAGACCCAAAGTCATTTGAGACCCATTCTGTAGAACCAAGTCACCAACAGGACCAAGAGTCACCAACAAGTCACCAACAAGTCACCAACGGTACCTGTAATAATGATCATTCCCTCCGCACTCACGGGTGTCATCTAGGCCAGGGTAAGGTTAAGAGAAACGCAGGATAAACAACCCTTTCATAGAATATCATCATGTGCACACCCGATGTATGCACCGATAATACCCCATCAGGATCTGAACTGCTCGTGATATCAAGTTCCGCTAAGTGGCGCAATACCACCCGCTTCCCAAGAATCACTCTATTCCTAGGTGTCCTAGAGTTCACTCATAGCCTGGGTATTGGGCCTTTTACCTCATGTAACTCCCACCCCACAGAGAGACAAACACACAGCCAGCACAGATAAAAGTATGATGAATGCAAACATAAATGCAAACATCAATAAATAAATGCAATAAATGAAACAGTAAAAGCAACCAAACCCTATTCTAAAGAGCGCTAGGAGTGACTTGCTTAGGGAAGATGGACCAGCAAGAGGTCAACTTCTCTGTCTTCCCCAGCAGAGTCGCCAGCTGTCGCATTACGCGAAAAACTGGCGGGAAAACGAAACAACAGAGCCGCCACCGTGCGTTATTTATCCCAAAGGAGGGAAAGGAAACGCTCGAAGTAAACCTGGAAAAGACATGGTCTTGCGACCAGAGAAAAATGGGATCGGGAGTCAGTTATGCGAAGGGAAGGTATTAGCACCCCTACGTATCCGTCGTACTCGACGGGATCCACGCACAAAGGAAAGGATAAGGTTGCTAGAAACTGCTTACAAACTGCACACAAGGCTGGAAGGGAAACACAAAAAGACAGAAGAAACAGGACTCGTCAGGATATCGCATCCTGGGCCTACGTAGTCTGTCAGACACAGACATCAGAGTCGACGTAGTTCGGGACAGTGGAAACGTGCTCGCTAGGATGTCGCATCCTATGCATACGTATCTTCTCTGACCAGAGAAGAATCAGAGCACTCGTAGCTTGGCTAACGCACGCCATACAAAACCACACAGGAAACCGACTGCCAATCACTGGACTTATGTCAGACTCCGACACAAACAGGCAAACATGGAAACCGAATGCCAATCACTGGACTTACATCAGACTCTGAACCAACAAACACACACACAGGAAACCGACTGCCAATCGCTGGACTTACGTCAGACTCCAACAAGCAAACAAGACACAGGAAACCAACTGCCAATCGCTGGACTTATGTCAGACTCCAACACACACTGAGGGTGAAAAAGAAAAAGGGCGCCCGGAGAGATCAGCTCATCTCCTGCCTACGTACCTCATCTGGTATGAGGATCAGGGCGATGTAGTTCCCCTACACAGGGAAAGAACTTCTATCCTAACCAGAGACAAAGGGAGACACAAACTACTAGGGAGACTACGACTCGAGCCTAGAAGTTGTCATGCATACGATCCCTATGTTGAGGTTTCTATCCTAACTTGCACAGGAAGCAAGCTAGCCTAAACAATACAACCATAACACAAGCACAAAAGCAAGCACACACACTATATACAAACAAGTGGCTCACACAAGGCTAGGCTTTAGTCAAGGGGTCAAATCAACCTCGACAAACAAGCCAACTGGAAAAGGGTGTGGTTAGCTCTTAACCCTAACATTGAGAGTTAGGGTGAATCAGATGAAATGGGAAGTGAGGATAAGACCTCACAGCTCTTATCCCTGGCCTGGGAGAGCTTGACTCAAAATAGAAAGGGTGGGAGTTCAGAATGTAGGAACTCTTCTCCACAAATGACTGACACAACAAGATTTTGGGTTTGTATTCAAAGTGCATCAACACAATGGTGTGAGCAGGATGAATGACTCAACTGAATAGCAGGGGATGGATTTCACATCCCTTGTATCTGCCAATTCCTCTTCCCTTAGGAGGTCTTTGAATGTACAGGGCACAACATTAAACAAACACAAGCATTGCCTCTTATGGAGGACTTCAGACAGATGCCTGCCCACATAACAGGACAGGTCTTCCAGACTACATGAAGTCAGAAGAGTTATACATCAGTGGTAAGCAAACCACAAGCTAGCAAAGCAAGTTCAAAATGAACTCAAAGCAACTTAGGTACCTGTGAAAAAATCTAAATCAATCAGTTCAACTGTACAGACAAACAAACAACAGTTAATCACACAGACAGACAAAGCATCAGGCAACAATGAGCAAGGCACAAGCACAAGTGAATTTGTTCTCAAAGCCTACAAAACAACACAATGTTAGCCAACAACAACCAATAATCAGACTCAAATGAGTGAGTCACTCCAATCATGGCAATGTGCATCTGAACCTGAAATCACAACTCAAATGATAAGTCCAAACCACTAGGTCAAAGCCTAGGGTCAAAAGAGGATCAAAAAGTCAAAATAGAAGCTCAAACTTGACATGAAGCAACTTCAAACACATATTGACCTATCCTAAAAAGGCTCACATCAAAATCATTAACCAAATGCATTTCATGATCAAGTGAAGTCAAAGGTGATTTCAAAGCGTCCAAATGGTCAACATGAATGAAAAATCTCAATCAAAACAGAAATGATTCCAAAAAATCTGGAAAAAATCATGAGCAAACAAGACATCTATAACACCCATCACACAAAAAATCAGAAGCATGGGACATCATTAGGCATGGCAATCACATTGTACAAGTCAAGCAACCAAATGTGTGACACAAATTGTCACACCAAGTTAGCATGAACATAAAACAGAAATGGATCATAGGAAAAATGTCAAACCAAAGCCAAAATGTCCAGGAATATGTCTAAAAGCTACACACAAAATGTCAGGTTCATTGGATAAGAAACAAGCATTTCACAATGAGATAAGCAAAGCAAGGTCAAAAATGGATACATGCTCAATCAACCTAGCACCAAATAAAATCCAGCCGTGCACAATTTGCAAATTTATGCTCATAAAAGAGTAGACAGGATAAGGAGCATTGTGCAAAAAATTGGAGTGAAATTGATGCATTTTTCTATTTATTGTGATTTTTTGAAGTTTATGGAAAAATTAAAAAATCAAAATGGAGCTAGCATTTGAAAATAGGAGGGAATGTGGAAAATGGCAAGGCATTTGAAAAAACTCCTTCGCTCGGACTCGAACCTCATCCAATTTTGAATTTGGCGCGCCAGCTAAAACGACCACGTTTTGGTCATAAACCCTAAGCGCTAGGAAACTCAGGATTGGTAGCTAATCACATGCAGATTTCGTAGCAAAATGGTAGCAACTTCGTAGTAAGTTCTGGAAACGCATGAAGTTCAAGGTTGAAGATGAAGATCATGATGATCTTCATCTGAATTTCCAGATTTTCCCAAAACACTCCAGAAATTGACAAAAGTTATACCAAACGATTCATCATTCCACATACATTCAAGATCCATAATCAATTTATGCAAAAACATCAACACATGCGCGGATCGAAAAAAATAAAAAAATGCATCAAACTTTCAATTGAGCATAACTTCGTGTATAATGCATCATTTTACTTGATTTTTTCACCAGCATCATCACCAATCAAAGATCTATACAATTATAACAAAGATTTGCAAAATTATTGAGATCAAAAATTGACCTCTTGAAGAACAGCAACCTGGAACTCGTGCTACAAGGCTTGGCAATGCTTCCAATCTTCTCTACAATGCTTAATGAAGTAATTGATGATTAATTTGAAGCTCAAATGCACACGAATCCAGCAGATTTTGCAAGCTCCATGGATGCTTCAAGCTTTGAATATGAACAAATATGGCACGATTCCTTCCAATTCCACGTCCAAATCTCCTCAAAAACACATCCTGAGCATGAATCAATCAATAGAGAATGCTCTTGTGTGAAGAACTTTGAAAAAAATTTTGAAATTTTTTTTTGATTCAGATCTGAAATTGTAGCTAATGACCAATACAGTTAGGATTAACAATATATACCTCATGCTGATGATACTGAAAATCTGTTTTAACCAAAATTAATCAAGATTAACAAGTTATGGAGTGTATGTGCAAAATTAGATTTCCACCCCTCATGCATGAGAAGCACGTGAATAGTACACAAACTTGATCCAAATACACTTAAAACAAGCCCATGCACACAATGGAATTGGTTTTGTATGCACATAATCATCCAAAGTGGTTTTATGAAATTTTCTTCACAAATCTTCATGAATAAGCACATGCCCATGCAAAAGAAATTTAAGCCATGTAATGATATGCTTGGAAATTACATGTTATGATGAACAAAATGCAAAAAGAACCATTCATTTTGGAGCTTTGGTTCAAAAGTTATGCCCATTTGAATCTTTAAACACACTTTGCCATAATTGGATCATATCTCCTCAACCACATATGAGAAATTCATGATCTTGGACTTTTTGGAAATGGTAGAGAAAGAGCTTCAACTTTCATGTTGGACAAAATTTCATTTGAAGCTTTATTGATGATGTAATCTTGAGTTGAAGTTGGTCCAAAACCTTTCCATTTTTGGAAAGTTCAAATTACAGGTCACTTGCTATTTTTGGAAAGTCTTGATCTGACTTCAAATTCTTCAATGTTGATGTTTGAAATGTCTAATGAGACTTGTTTGAACATGAATGAATCATCTCTAATCACTTCCCACCTCCAAATCCACAGTTGACTTTGCAGTTGACTCTTGTTGACTTTTATGGGCCTCAGATGATTTGCACATGCACTGATGAGTTCTGAGCCTTCAACACTTGTCCAAGCTACTTCAACATGATCCTTGAGTCATGTGAGCTCATTGGAACCACCCTAGGGCTTTGACCTCATGGAAAATGCTCTTGTTGCCTTGCACAGTTGAATCTCCTAACCAGTCTTGCCTGATGACATGTAATGGACTATGCAATGCTTATGACCTAACAAATGAAATGTATATACAAATGGGAGGTGCAAATTTGAGGTAGTACAACTGCATTTTGAATCGCTATTCTCCTTCAGTGGTATCAGAGCCACTTACGAGACCATGCATCTGATATATGTTTATTTTCTGTATTTTCTGTATTAATACAAATAAAAGATAGAATGGATCAAAGAATAAATGAGTAATTAAATTTGGCATCATGTGTGTACTATTTGAATGATTTATGTTGACTATGCTTCGGAATCCGATGTTAGTGTGGTGAAGTAGTGATGCATCGATCGTCCATAGGTTACACAATTAAGATCGATCAAGTTATATATATGATATAAGTAATTCTGATGCAAAATACAGTATATATGATATACTATTTCTCTTTCGTTCATTCAAACACTTAATGGTTGTTTTCCTTTGAGCGGTCAATGGTCGTTTGCTTCGGAATCCGACGAAAGTATGATGAAGCAATGACGTGTTGATCAATCATACTGAATTAACAATCAAGGTATGTTTGACGGTATGAAATTGGTGCATTAGGGTTCATGACGGTACAAGGGTTGTGTTGTCAAAGAGTTATGCGATTAGGGTTGTGACTGTGCTACCCCCTTGACCCCCATCCGCTGAACGGTCCGCAAAACCACCATCCACTGACCGGGCAACGGAACCCCCCGCTAACTCTGCGTAGTGTGATCAGCCACCAATATTTAATTTGGTTTATTTAATTAACAGAATTTAAATTAATAATAATAATGTGTTTATTATTGTTGTCTTGTGGTGATCGATTATGGCCTTAGTTTTCCTTTATTTTGTTTTGGGATTTTAAAATATGACCTGCGTGTCGTACCTCTCTTTTAATCTCTTAATGTAACTTCTTTTCTCATCTCACTCCCTCATATGTAAAACGAGTTTCTTTTATGTAATGTAATGTTATGAAGAAAGAGAAGAATACAATATCAAAGGAGGACAACCTTGAAAATCTTGTTTGGAGAAGCTTAGATCGTTATTAGGTTAGCTTAGGTTCTCTCATTGGCTTGGGAGAACAATTGTGCTAGGGGTCATAACTGTTTCATTTTGTATGTATGTTGATGCATGTGAGAGACGATTTATATGATAAATAAGTCGGTGAGATCAGAATAATTGCAAATTCCCTCAAATTAAATATTAAGTTTATGCTTTCTAAGTTTCAACACTCATCAAGACTAGTATCGAATAATGTAGGTTTCCCTTACGTGAGGTGCATGTTTTATATTAGTAAGGTGCGATGGGATAATTGTAATATCCAATTGCTAAAACAATGGGTCAAACTTAACTAAACAAATTATAATAAGATTATATATGTTTAGAAGCAAGAGTTGGAAATGATCCATGTGATGGATTGGAATAAGGAGTTATTCACCCAACTAAAATATTCGAGAGTTGTATTAGATACAATTGGAAGGAGTTCCTACCTAAATAACCTAGTTTTGTGTAATCCGCCTATGCGGACTTAAAACAAAGTGAAATGTGGATCTCGACCCACTAGAAAATCTTCCAACGGGATTTTCCGAATCAAATGGTGAGGGTCATTTGTTTTGAATAAAATAGTGGGAGCATATTAAATTAAAGGCCTAATTAAATATGTTACTGATACTTATATTTTCATTATATTCATGTAGATTACCATGACAACAAACACCTCTAACAACATTTTGCGATCAATCCTTAATAAGGAAAAACTATTTGGGACAAAGTCTTTGGATTGGCACCGAAATTTGAGGATTGTCCTCAAACATGATAGAAAGTTGTATGTCTTGCAGAAACCTGTTCCAGAAGAGGAACCTCATTGTTCTGCACCTAAGGAAGAAAAAGATGCTTATAAGAAGCATGTGGATGATGCCAACGAAAATGCTTGCCCCATGCTAGCTACCATGAACTCTGAGTTGCAAAAGCAACATGAGAACATGGCGGCATTCGATATGATCGAACACCTGAAGATGCTCTATCAAAGGCAGGCAAGGCATGAAAGGTTTGAAGTTTCAAAAGCCCTTTTTCAAGGCAAGTTGGCTGAGGAAGTCCCTGTAGGTCCCCATGTGCTCAAGATGATTGGGTATGTGGAGAACCTTGAGAGGTTGGGTTTTCTCCTCGGAAAGGAACTTGCGACTGGTTTGATCTTGCAATCGTTTCCAGATAGATTCAGTCAATTTGTCCTTAATTTCAATATGAATGATATGGACAAGTCTCTTCTTGAACTGCTAGCCATGTTAAAAACTGTTGAGTAGAATATGAAGTCAAAAGGGAAGTCCATTTTTGATGATCGGAAATGGAAAGAGACAGAACAAAAGACCCACCAAGCAGGGTGATAAAAGGAAAGACAAGGAAGTTGCCAATCCCAAACCCACTGCTCCTGCTTTGACGGCTAGTGGAGGCATAGCAAAGGAAGACACCTGCTTCCATTGCAGTAAGACCGGACACTGGAAGAGAAACTACCCAAAGTACCTGGAAGATAAGAAGAATGGAGTAGAGACTTCAACTTCAGGTATTTTTGTTATTGAAATTAATTTATCTACTTCAGCATCATGGTTATTAGATACTGGATGCGGTTCTCACATTTGTACCAATGTGCAGGGGCTAAAAAGGAGTAGATATTTAGCAAAAGGTGAAGTTGACCTACGAGTTGGCAATGGAGCAAATATTGTTGCTTTAGCCGTAGGAACTTATGTATTGACTTTACCTAGTGGTTTAATAATTCAGTTAGAGAACTGTTATTATGTACCTGCAATTAAGAAGAATTTTATTTCCATTTCTTGTTTGGACAAGTTTGGTTTTTCATTTATAATAAAGAATAATTATTGCATCATTTATTTGAATGATATATTCTACGCTACTGCACAAATGAACAATGGACTATATGTCCTTGATCTTGAAATGCCTATTTATAAAATTAATACTAAAAGGATGAAACCTAATGAGTCAAATCCAACTTACCTTTGGCATTGTCAATTAGGCCACATAAATGAGAAACACATTTCTAAACTCCATAAAGATGGACTCTTGGACTCTTTTGATTATGAATCATATGAGACATGCATATCTTGTTTAATTGGAAAGATGACAAAGTCTCCATTCATAGGAAAAGGTGAAAGAGCTAATGATCTTTTGGCCCTCATACATACTGATGTATGTGGACAACTGAACATACCATCCAAAGGAGGTTTTCAATACTTCATCACATTTATTAATGATTTCAGTAGATATGGTTATATGTATTTAAGGAAACACAAATCAGAGTCCTTTGAAAAGTTATAGGAATTCAAGAATGAAGTACAAAACCAACTAGGTAAGAATATTAAAACTCTTCGATCAGATCGAGGTGGTGAGTATTTAAGCCTAGAGTTTGATGACCATCTGAAAGAGTGTTAGATCCTATCCCAACTTACTCCTCCTGGAACACCTCAATGGAACGGTGTATCTGAGAGAAGAAATCGAACCTTGTTAGACAAGGTCCAATCCATGATGAGTCACGCCGATCTCCCAAACTCCTTTTGGGGACATGCACTGTTGATAGCAACTTACACACTTAACTGTGTTCCATCCAAAAAGGTTGAGAAGACACCATATGAGATATGGAGTGGTAAGAAACCACATATGTCTTACATGAAGATTTGGGGTTGCGAAGTTTATGTGAAATGAAAATTTTCAACTAAGCTTGAGCCCAAATCTTACAAATGCTTATTTGTGGGATATCCTAAAGAAACAAGAGGGTATTACTTCTACTATCCTTCTGAGGGAAAAGTGTTTGTCGCTTGAACTGGAGTTTTCCTAAAAAAGGATTTTATTTCCAAAGGAATCAGTGGGAGGAAATTAAAGCTTGAAGAAATTCAAGAATCACAATGCATTGATACACTTATGGAGGAATTAGAGTAGGAAACAAAAGTAGTTGTGGAAGAGCAACCTTCTCAAGTAGAACAAGACCAGCATAGGTCAAGCAGGGTACGTCACCTACCCGAGAGATATGGATATCTCATAACTGATCAAGGTGATATATTAGTCATGGTTCAAGATGAGCCTGTAACATACTAAGAGGCCATAACTGGTCCCGAGTCTGAGAAGTGGCTAGAAGCCATGAAATCTGAAACGGATTCCATGTACACAAACCAAGTTTGGACCTTGGTAGAGCCTCCTGTAGGAGTTAACCCTATAGGATGCAAGTGGCTCTTCAAAAAAAAGATTGGCATGGATGGTAAGGTACATACCTATAAGGCAAGCCTGGTTGCAAAAGGATATAAACAAATTCATGGGGTTGACTATGATGAAACCTTTTCACCAGTTGCAATGCTTAAAACTCTTTGGATTTTACTTGCTATCGCTGCATATCATGATTAATAAATATGGCAGATGGATGTCAAAACTTCTTTCCTTAGTGGGAATCTTCTTGAGGATGTGTACATGACACAACCTGAAGGATTTGACATACCAGAAGAAGCCGAAAAGATATGTAAGTTACAAATATAAATCTATGGATTGAAGCAAGCTTCCAGAAGCTGGAATCTTCGTTTTGATGAAACAGTAAAACAATATGGATTCATCAAGAATGAAGATGAACCTTGTGTCTACAATAAGATTAGTGGGAGCATGGTCGTCTTCCTGGTATTATATGTAGATGACATATTACTCATTGGAAATGATGTCCCTATCCTAAAACAAGTAAAGTCTTGGTTGAGGAAATGCTTTTCTATGAATGACCTAGGTGAAACAGCCTATATATTAGGAATAAGTATCTATAGAGATAGATCACAAAAACTGCTTGGCCTAAGTCAGAGTACATACATAGACAAAGTGTTGCGACGCTTTAATATGCATGATTCCAAGAAAGGATTCATACCTATGCAACATGGCATGTTTCTATCAAAAACACAATCCCCTTCAACTAAGGAAGAAAGGGATCACATGAATAAGATTCCATATGCATCTGCAATAGGATCTATCATGTATGCCATGTTATGTACTCGACCAGATGTCTCGTATGCTTTAAGTGCAATGAGTAGGTACCAATCTGATCCCGATGATGCTCATTGGGAGCTGCCAAGAATATTCTTAGGTATTTGAGAAGGACTAAGGACTCATTCTTGATATATAGAGGTCAGAAAGAGCTTGCAGTAATTGGATACACCGATGCTAGCTTCCAGACAAATAAGGATGGCTTTAGATCGTAATCTGATTATGTGTTTTGCTTAAACGATGGCGCTGTGAGCTGGAAAAGTTCAAAGCAAGATACAGTTGTTGATTCTACAATCGAGGCCGAGTATATTGCTGCCTCAAGTGCAGGAAACGAAGCTTTTTGGATCAAAAAGTTCATTAGTGAACTTGGCATAGTTCCTAGCATTGTGGATCCCATTGATCTCTATTGTGATAACAATGGTGCTATCGCACAAGCTAAGGAGCCTATATCTCACCAACGATCCAAACACATACTTAGGCGTTATCACCTCATTCGAGAGATAATAGATAGAGGAGATGTGAAAATTTGCAGAGTACCTACACTTGACAATATTGTTGACTCACTGACAAAGCCTCTTGCGCAGCAGAAGCATGATGGCAATACTAGATCTATGGGCATTATGGGTATGCCTGATTGGCTCTAGTTCTAGTGGGAGATTGTTGGTGTAAGCCCTAGAGGCCAATACTTTTGGTACTTGTATCGAATTATTTATTAATAATAAAAGGCTTTTTCTTTATTATGTTTGTTTAATAAAGTCCCTAGAATAGCTAGTCCATTTAATGTATCAAATGTGACTTAATCATGAGATCCCATTAAACATAAAGACATTATTCTTAAAGTATCTGTAGTCGAACTTTGTTATAAAGTGGGATAACATTAAAGCATTAAGACTATTATGTATATAGACTAATGATCACATCTCATGGATCATGGATAAGGAGTTATCAAGTCTTAAACATAGGTATGAATATTAAGAGTAATAGTTATATTGGATTGACCCGCTGTGAGAATACTATATAGAATGTTATAAAAAGTGTCATAAGTTATTCTCATGGTGATAGTGGTGTATACCACCCTTCGACCTGAAACCACTATGGACCTTAGATGTAGAGTCGTGTGCCTTATTGCTGATCAAACATTGTCCGTAACTGGATGACCATAAAGACAGTTGATTGGTACTCCACGAAGCATGCTAAGGGACATGAGTGACCTAGATGGAATTTTCCCATCTTGGGTAACAGGATAAATGTCTAAGGGCCCAATATTGAACTGGTCAAGGATGATACGGTTTATGCCTTGTGTTCAATATAGACATAAGGGCAAAAGGGAAATTGTACATATAAGTATTATCACAAAAAGATTTGTCATATCACTTGACATTTCGTGTCTTGGGTAGCAGTGATGTGTTGCTAGATACCGCTCACTGTTTATAATTACCAATGTCACGAGAACCTACAAGGTCACACACAAAAGGACGGATTAATGAGAGATTGAGTAAATAAGGAACACCGTAAGGTACGGTGCACTTATGTGATTTGTAGAACATCGTAAGGTACGATGCACTTAAGGAATACGAAATATGGTAAGGTACCATGTGCTTAAGTGATTTTGGTATATCATAAGATATGGGCCACATACACTTAAGTGGGATTTTTAGCTTACAACCCACACAAGTGTTTCTATAAATAGAACCCTTGTGCAGAAGCATTTGTGCATATGAAATTTCGTTTCTCTCTCTCTCTCTCACTCAAAGCCTTCATTCGTAGCAGCTAGCACTAAGACTGAAGGATTTCGTTCGTGTGGGCTGAGTAGGGGCGTTGTCACCATTCAACGTTCATGATCACTCCTTCGATTTGTATCAAGGGTTTCAATCGCCACAAGAGGTAACGATTCTATCACTAATCATGCTCATTCCTAAGGATCACTAAAGGAGAAATTTTAAATTTCATTGCATTTTGGATCACAATTCTCCTTCAAAAACTAATGGAAGGGTTTAATTCTTTAGGTCTCGACGCCACTGAGATGTGTCTTGTCCCTAATGTGGTCATACCTGCCAAGTTCAAAGTCCCTTAATTTGAAAAGTACAAAGGAGCCAGTGATCCTAAGACACATATTCAAGCCTATTGTCGAAAGATGGCTGCTTACTACGACGATGACAGACTTCTTATGCACTTCTTCCAAGAATCATTGAGTGGACCATCTATAGACTAGTATATTCAATTGGAAGGAACCCATATTCGGACATGGAGGGAAAGGTCTAATACATTCCTTAAACACTACCAATACAATACTCATATGGCACCCAATATCACACATTTACAAAATCTGACTCAAAAGCCCGAAGAGACTTTTAAAGAGTATGCACAATAGTGGAGAGAACTTGCATCAAGGGTACAACCTCCATTGTTGGAGTGTGAATTGGTAGACATGTTTATAGGTAACCTGCAAGGCCCGTACTTAGACAGAATGGTAGGAAGCACGTCCTCCGGTTTCTCTGATTTGGTCTTAGCTGGCGAGAGAATAGAAAATATGATCAAGATGGGTAATATTTAAAACTCTGCAAGCACCTCTAATGTTATGAAGAAACCATGTGTAGCTTATGGGAAGAAGCGTGAAGGTGAAACAAATGCAACCTTCATTGTTAGAGGAAGGACACTGACATACCGTGCATCCTTCCAACAAGTGGTCGCCGTAGCACTAGTTCAAAATAAATAACTGTCTACAATTCCAATTGATCACCGAGTACAACAACAACCTGCTCCATATCATCAACGACAACAACAAAAAAGTTATCATCAAGAGCAACAACAACAATGAAGTTCTGAAAGAAGATTCGATCCAGTTCCCATGTCGTACAGTTGTATACCGCCTTACTTGATACGTGTCTCATTGGTTAAATTAAGAGAGTTAGGACCCCCACCTATGTTCCTTCCTCTAGGCTATGATGCAAATGCTCGGTGCGAGTTCCATTTTAGTGCTTCCGGTCATTCCATCGAAAACTGCAAAGCCTTGAAATATAAAGTCTAATATTTAATAGACTCAAAGGCAATCACGTTTTTTCTTAACGACCAGAATGTGAACAACAACCCAATGCCGCCACATAATAAATCGGTTGTGAATATGATAGAAGTTGAAGAGAAGAAAATATTAGTGTCCCGAGTGGACGAATTGAAGACTCCCCTCATTGATATAAAGAATGTTTTGATGAAGAATCACTCATTTACTATCTGTAATGCTAACTGTGAGCACTATTATCCAAGGTTTAATGGACAAAGGAGTCTTGGTTCTAGAGCGTATGTCCTCCAATGAAGATGTGTCAACTTTGGAGATCCCTTACGATAAAGTCCAACCTCTATTAATCATGTATGATCTATCACAAATGACTATTTAAGACAATCCAGTTGTTACCATGGTGATAACCGTCCCAACACCATTCCCTTTCAATGACACAAAAGAAATTCCTTAGATCTATGACTCAAATGTCTATATCCATGGATAGAAAGTGCAAGAGGAAACAATAGTGTCTAATGAGCCAATGGTGGTTATAACCGGAACCGGTGGAGTAACAAGGAGTGGAGGGATTTTTGAAATTGTACTTCCTGTAATTGACAATGGTGGTACCTCCAATCAAGACAAAGGAAAACAAGTTGAAAGTGATCAACAAAGGAAGATTCCTTACTTACCAATGAGGTAGAGGAATTCTTGCGCATCATTAAGAAAAATGACTATAAGGTGTTTAACCAACTTAACTAGACCCCGTCGAGGATCTCAATGATGTCTTTTCTTATGTGCTCCGAGGCACATAGAGATGCCTTAGTCAAATTCTTGAAGGTTGCCCATATACCACAAGAAATATTTGTTTTTCAGTTCGAAGGTGTAGTCAACAACATTGCTGCCAGTATAAGTTTGGGGTTTAATAACGAAGAGCTTCCATCCAAAGGGAGAAACCACAACGAGGCCCTATACATGTCTATCAAATGTGTAGACACAATCCTGTCTAGGGTCTTAGTGGACGCTGGTTCATCCCTTAATATGCTATCGAAGAGTTCCCTGTCCAAGTTGACTATTGAAGAGCTCGATATGAAACCTAATGAACTAGTTGTGAGAGAATTTGATGATTCAAGGAGGACTATAATTGGTGAAGTTGACCTCCCCATAAAGATTGGACCCTATACTTTCTTAATCACTTTCTTTTTAATGGATATATATCCCGCTTATAGTTGTTTGCTCGGACGACCTTGGATACACTCAGCTAGAGTTGTCACCTCGACACTACATCAAAATTTGAAATTTTTGGTCAACAACAAGCTTGTGGTAATTGAAGGTAAGGCGGAGATCACAGTCAACCACTTAGCTTCTTTCTGATATGTTGAAGGAAAAGGTGAGGTGCACGAAACTCCGTTCTAGTAATTTGAAGTTGTTAATATAGAAATGGTTCCCCCCTGAGGGAAAAGAAGAAAGTTGAATCTCCAATGGTCTCTAGGAGAGACGCTCGAACTGTGACTGAAAGTTGTTACCCCAAAGGTTGGGAAAGCGTTTTGGAGTTACCTGTCAACAAGGACCGCACCGGCTTGGGATACCACTCCTAAAATCTAAAGAAACAAGTGCCAATTTCTATGGAGGGACAAGTGTTCCCCTTATTAGATATCTTTGCAAGCGTCGACACCTCATAGAGGAGCATATCTATGCAGTGGAAGAAGATGATGTGGATGTTGAAGAACGACTAGTTTACAAGAAGGTTGAAGGACAAGAACTAACTAATTGGACCGCATTTGAGTTACCTAAAGTCACAATGTTTGAATAGTAATTTTCCTTTTTGTTGTTTTCCCTTTTTAAAAAAAAGAACCCATGTTATGCCTAAGGCATGCGATAACCATTTGTATGGGCCCCATTAGTTTTCCATCAATCAATTAATGAAATTATCACTCTTTACATTCAAATTGTGCTCCCTATCTTTCATTTATTTTAATTTTTACTTAAATAAAAAATGGAAATGTTTGCTTACTTTTCTTTAAGTTTTCGTTCATTTTTTCTCCTTCACAAAATAAAAAGAATGAATCATGAATCATGCAAATTCCCCATGATTTCTACTGAGAACGACTCTGCTATGGTCCCATATTACTTCGACAATCCAATAAATCACGTTGACAAAGATTGTGAGGAAGATTGCGAGCTCCCCGAGGAATTAGCTCGACTGGTAAAGCAAGAGTCACAGGTCATTTATCCTCATGAAGAATCGGTAAAAGTGATCAATCTTGGAACCGAGGAGGAAGTTAAAGAAGTCAGATTAAGCTCAGCCCTGCAAGAGGATGTGAAGACAAAGTTTGTCAAATTACTACAAGACTACATGGATGTGTTTGTACGGTCCTACCAAGACATGCCCAATCTAGACACCGACATCGTGGTCCATCGTCTACCCCTAAAAGAAGATGATCCTCATGTGAAGCAAAAGCTAAGAAGGACTCATCCTGACATGGAAATGAAGATTAAGGAGGAAGTGCCAAAGAATCTTAACGTAAGTTTTCTAGAAGTTTCTAATTACCCTTAGTGGATTGCCAATATCGTGCCCGTACCTAAAAAGGACGACAAAGTGAACATGTGTGTAGACTATAAGTATTTGAATAGAGCTAGTCTGAAATATGACTTCTCACTGCCCCACATTGATGTGCTAGTGGAGAACATAACTCAATTCTCTGTTTTATCCTTTATGAATGGCTTCTCTGGTTATAGCGAAGTCAGAATGACTCCGGACTCCATGGAAAAAACAACCTTCATAACTCCATGGGGAACTTTCTAATACAAGGTCATTCCCTTTGGCTTAAAGAGTATTCGTGAAACATACTAGCATTCAATGGTGGCGCTCTTCCATGACATGATTCATAAAAAGATTGAAGTGTACGTTGACGACATGATCTCCAAGTCCCAAACTAAAGAGGATCATTTGGTTAACCTATAGAAGTTATTTAAACGTCTAAGGAAGTTTAGATCGAGGATCACCCCCAGTAAATGTACATTCGGAGTAAGATCTAGCAAACTGCTAGGCTTCATTATCAGCCAACGAGGCATCAAAGTAGATACTGAAAAGGAAAAGCCATACAAGATATGTCTGCACCTAAAATTGAAAAGGAGGTGTGAGGATTCCTTGGGAGATTGAATTACATCTCCCGATTCATATCTCATCTCACGGCCACCTGTGAGCCAGTCTTAAAATTACTTCGCAAGGATCAAGCTGTCATATGGAACGACAACTGCCAAAATGCATTTGAGAAGATCAAGGAGTACTTATAAGAACCTTCAATTTGGATGTCTCTTATGCTTGGCAGACCTTTAATCATGTACTTAATAGTCCTTGAGGGATCTATGGGATGTGTCCTCGGCCAACATGACGTATCTGGAAGAAAAGAATGCAATATATTACTTAAGAAAGAAGTTTACTGATTGCAAGAGTAGGTATTCGATGCTTGAGAAAACATGTTATGTGCTTGCTTGGGCCTCCAAACACCTAAGGAAATACATGCTCACACACACACACAACACTCTTAGTCTCCAAGATAGATCTAGTCAAGTACATCTTTGAGAAACATGCTCTAACTGGTAGAGTAGCCCATCGGAAAATGGCTTTGACTGAGTACGACATCCATAATGTCACTTAAAAAGCTATCAAAGGGAGTGTGTTGTCATATTATCTTGCACATCAACCTTTGGAGGACTACCAGTCTATGCGCTTTGAAGTCCCTGATGTTGACATCATGTTGATAAGGGATTGCAGTATCCCCGACCTCGAGGAAGGGCCATAACCTGGGTCTCGGTGGACACTTGTGTTTGATGGAGCTTCTAACGCTCATGGAAATTCCATTGGGGCAATTAGCACCTCCCCGACTGGTTTTCACCTACCTTTCATTACAAGGTTGTGTTTTGAGTGTACAAACAATATGGTGGAGTATGAAGCTTGTATCTTCGGTATTGAAGTTGCTATTAATATTACTTCAAAAACATGCACTCACTTTCCATTTTTCATTTGGTTGAGGGTGGACCAGTCTGGTGAGGTCCACCGGAGATGATGACCGAAGCTAGGGCTCTGGTGGTGTGTTGGCAAGGTTCCAGCCATCTGATCTCTCATCCACATGATAATCTCAGCCATGTGATCTGATTACCTTTGGCGTTATGCTTTGACTAGGACCTTTTGTTAAAACGCGCGTGCCTGGCCATCATATATGCCACCTCAATTAATGAGGGAGCTTTAATGGCCCTCGTTTTTTCCAATTTGTTTTAATTTTCTGAATTTTCATTTAATCCCTTTATTTTATTTAATTCAAATTAATTTCATTTTTAATCCAAAAAATATGGGACTTTCACCAAAAATCTTTAAATATTTTCCTCTTCCATATTTGGAATTAAAATTATTTTTTGGGTTAATTTTGTTATTTTTGATGAATTAAATGTTTTTGTGCATATTTTTAATTGTTTAAAAATACTTCTGACTTTTGAAAAATAGGGAAATTTTTTGTCTAAGGTTCTCTGTCCTTGTTTGACCTAGGATAAATCCCTTGGCCATTTATTTGGTGTTTTGAAGGGATTTTAGGTTTTGACCAAATTAAAATGTATTTTAATTCATTTTTGAATTGTTTTTTAATTGATTAAATGCTTGAAAATTATGTTGAGCCAATTTTATGGTTTATTGATGTTTGGCTTTCTGTTTAGGCCTTGGTCAAGGTTGATTTGACTTTTGTTAGATGAAAACCATTGGATTTAGGGGATTGATGAAATGTACATTTCATCTCCCAAAATGTATAGATGGTTTTAATTTGACGAAATTCCTTACATGATCAATTTGTGTTTCTATCTCCCCTTCCTTTTTCATCTTCATCCCTATTCTTCCCCATTCCATCATTTGACCAATGAAAACTCTAATCTCTAAAGGTTAATTGATTCATCAATGACCTTATGTCAGATGAATCAATACAAGTATGATTAAGATAAGTCACTACCTCTTGACTTTTCTTCTATTGTGTGATATGTTTTAGGAGTTTGGTTCTTCATACCAAAACTCTAACATGCATTAACACATATATTTTTATTTCCTGACCTCAGATAGTTGTGATTTCTACATAAGTCCAATTACGATTTGTTAGCATCGAGCTAAATTTGACCCTCAATGTATATCATTCTAGGAAGTGAGATTATAAGTCTCCTATTCTTCATGGCATTGTATGGAGACTTGAACTTTTTTACTTTCATGGGAGCTAGTGGCATGCTTGTTGAATTATCCAAGTTGGTGCCCTTCTCATGGAAGATGTCTTGGTTTAAGGATTTATACTTGTGAATGAATGGTTGAGTGTTCTCCAAAGAATGACTTAATCAATATAAATCACCATTAACACTTGACTAACTTTTGACTCATTTATCATTCATTGCCATTTACATTTCATATAACTTATTTATGATTATGTCATTTTCACTTTGCTCATTTGAGCCATATCTTGTGATTGTATATATATTGTTTGTATGTTTTGGTTTTGTTTATGGTCTTAGGACTTTAAAATATCTAATAACAAGAAAAACCCTAAAAAAAACATCTGGTGGACTGTTGAACTTGATATGAACTTTTGGACTTAGGATTGGGCAACATTCCCTATAATAAAAGGACTTGGCCAATGCCAATATTTTAAGATTGAGCTATTTTGAATTGTGCCTTCGTCTGATACACGCCTTAGGATATTCTTGCGTTCATCTTCTATTATGTCTTTGTGCTTAATTGTTATTTTGATCTTATGCCTGATGCTTTGTTCTGAGTTGATCAAGGAATATTTCATCTGATACATTGAAAGACAATGAAGACTTCTAGTTATTGGAGTTGCTTACTTGGATGTGGCAATCTTTATTTGAGGCCTTGATCTTCATGATGTCTGGATATTGCTCATTGCTTATTTGATTGTTGCTTGATTAAAGTCCAAAGGAAAATGGATTTCTATACGACATTTTTGTCTGTTGGATTGCATCCCATTGCTCAGATCTTTTAAACTCTTAACTTTCAATTTTATGCTTAAGATAGCCTCTTCATCTCCTTCCACTTCTTAAATTTCAAAATATATCCCCCTTTTCAAAATCTTTCTTTGCTTGTGACTTCAAACTTAGACTTTGTTTTAATAATTAGAAACTTTGGCCTTCTGCCATTGAATTTTCAAACTCTTTCTTAAATCAAATTTGTAAATAAACTTAATCATATTGACTTGAGATTTCAAAAGACAAAAAGAACTAACAACTCCAATCAAACTTTTGGCCCTTTTGTGCCTTTTCTTACTAACTTTTGTTAAAAGCAATGTGCCAACTCATTTGAACTTTTTACCATGAACTACGAGGTTTTGATCCCTCATTTTTATGTTTGTACGTAGGCACAAGATCAAAGGTCTTTTCAAACACAAAAATATAATCAATAAATTCTTTTCTCATCCCCACACTATATTTTTTATCAAACACCATTTATACCAAAGACACATGCACACATGAAAAAGGACTCCCTAGAAGTATCTAGGACACTTTGGGTGCTAACACCTTCCCTCTGTGTAACCAACCCCCTTACCTGTAATCTTTGGCATTTTATTAGTTTTGATTTGAAAACTTCTTATCTTTGGGTTTTGTTCACACTTTTCCCTTTTTCCTTTAGAAACAATAAAATTGCAGTGGTAAATCTGGTTTTATTGACGTTAAGCTTATCCATAGCTTGATGGTCATGAATTTACCGCTACAGAAATTAAGTGGCGACTCTTCTTAGGAGTAGTCCTTAGTGGGTTTAGCCTACTTTTTTTATGTGTATATATTTGTATATTTGATGTTTGTATATCTTGTTTGTGTGATATAATCTGTCTGTTGTGCTTGGTGATCTCTGAGTGGTGAGATAAGTTTTAACCCAAACTTGAGTGAAATTAAGATATGAGGATGGCATAGTCATGTTCAACTTGTGTGGAGTAGTCCTTAACAAGTTGGCTTGAGACCCATCTACTCAGTGGAGACCTCTTTAGAGTTACTGATGTCACACAAGTTATTTGTGGATGCGCATTACTTTCTATGATTTGGGGTCTGAGAAGCTGAGGATTGTAAAACATTTAACCCAACTTGGTCTATTTATGATGTAGTGCAGAGACTGTTCAGGTGTAGACCTGATAACGGTTGTTACGTGATACTAGACTCAAACGAGTTTCTCTTGAGAATATTATGAGTTGATGAGTCAGTTATCCTAACCTATAATATCCGATAGATGGGATCAAGACTCTAGGAACTTATTAGAACATGATATACATGTTTTTATTCTTAGTACACTCCTTCGGGATGGTTCTTAACCTGACTCCATGCTCGTGACTCCCAACTAACCCTTTGATTCTCGGTTGATCAGATCAAGTCTCATCAATATCAATGGAACTTGGGTGTTGATAAGGTGAAAACCATAATCCACCAAAATGGATGATTGATCTTGATGATGACTTGATCCATCCATTGACCTTTGTTTGTGTTTTCCTTGTGTGTGATCCTTTGTTTATGATTGTCGGATTCATGCATACCTGTACATCATAACACTCATTAGAAAAAAAAAATTCAAGGAAACTGAGGTCTTGTTTGCAGATATTTTCAGACCATGGATTACGGACGAAGGAACACTAAGAAGTACAGTTTCAGTTGTCTTGATTTAAAAGAGCTAAGGAAGTTCTCATCCTTTATATTAGATCCCTTCGACTTAAAGCAACGTCATGGGAAGCTTTTATCTGTATTATTTGCTGATGTGGTTGAAGGACTTTTGCGTGTTTTGGTTAAATTCTATGAACCTCTCTACCGGTGCTTCATTTTTCCCGATTATCAGCTTGTACCTACGTTAGAGGAGTATGCCCGTCTCTTGGGAATACCTATATCTGACAAAGTACCTTTTAATGGATTGGAGGAGATTCCCAGATCTCATGTAATAGTTGAAGCTCTTCATCTGAAGAAATCTGAAGTTGATGCTCATTTGGTGAAGAAAGGCGGTATGCTTAGGTTGACTTCTGAGTTCCTCATTGGAAAAGCTAGTGTCTTTTCTCAAGCCGGTAGTATGGATTCTTTTGAAGCCATCTTTGTATTGCTCACTTATGGTCTATATTTGTTCCCTAACATTGACGATGTTCTTGATGTTAACTCCATTAGAATCTTCTTGATTGGGAATCATGTTCCTACTATGTTGGGTGACATGTATTTCTCTTTGCATTTAAGGAATTATAAAGGTGGTGGGACTATTGTGTGATGTGTTCCTCTTCTGTACAAGTGGTTTATTTCCCACTTGCCTCAGACGCCTGCTTTTTTGGAGAACAAGCAATGTCTACGGTGGTCTCAGAGACTTATGTCTCTCACTAATGATGATATTATTTGGTATGATTCTACATTGAGTAGTGTGGACATTATTGACAGTTGTGGTGAATTCTCTAATGTGCCTATCATTGCTACACAAGGAGGAATCAACTACAACCCTGCTTTGCCTCGTCGTCAACTTGGGTTCCCCTTTATAGATAAACCTAATAACACTCAGTTAAAAGGCCTATTTTATCAAGAGGGTAAAGATATCCAACACTTGAAGTAGAGGATGATACATGCTTGGCATAATGCGCATAAGAAAGGAAGATACGAGCTTGATCCACGTAATTGTGTAGCTTTGGAAGCTTACACTATTTTGGTGAAGAAGAGAGCTCTGGAGATGAATATGTCGTACGCATATGGAAGACCTATGTCTTTGGTTATGGCTGAGCCATCAACTCTCCCTAACCAAGATGTAGAGGAGTTGGAAGACGCACTCACCAAGATGAAGCAAGAAAAAGATATGTGGGAGGAGGCCAAAAGCATTAAGAGTTGCAGCTTGAGTCAAAAGACAAAGATGCACTTATTGAGATTCTTGAAGACTGTGCAGTGAAGAGATAGAGAGAGCCAGAGGGTCCATCTTCCTCTAGCATGCCTCAGCCTTCCGGTGCTTGGAAGAAGATTGTTGATCAGCTAGTCCTCGATAAGGATCAGATGAAGACATCCTTTAAGTCTAAGAATCGATGCATCCGAAGGAAGTATGCACCCATAGCCAGATCATCTGATGCAGTTGCTAGGGATCCTTAGGATGATAGTTTCCTTTTCTCTTTTATATATATTTTGGTTTCTGAAATTGTACTCAGTGTAATCCTTCAAAATTTTATAAATGAAAAGAGATTTTATGGTCAATCAAATCGTTATTATTGTTATTATTTGAATATATATTTATAAAATAGGACTTCATATGTTCCTTGAAATTAAAAAACAATAAAAAACATTGCATGTAATGCATCATTTGCATAACAGGTTTCTGTCGCCACATGTCTTATCAGTTCTTCTTCTGTGCATCAGCCAAGCTGACTCACCGCTATAATACTCGTGCTAATTAACCGAAGAGGATGGAGCATCTTGAGCAAGAGAAGAAAGAGCTGGAGGATGAAATCTCCAGACTTACGGCGCTAATGGAGTTTGTCATTGCCACCCAGAATCAGTCATCACCATCTCATGCAACTCCTCCTCTTCCTCAGAGGACTGACATTTCTGAGATTTCTACCTCAATTATTCCTGTTGCTGTTGTCAATCAATCCATTCCTTCTATGCCTTTTGGATTCTCTTGGGGAATGCCGTCAAATTTTATGCTAGAAGGGTATTCTCCCACATTTGTTTCTCTGCCAGCATCTAGCCCGGTCATGTCGGTGCCACCTCTGATTGTTCACACTCTTCCTCTTGTTGAGGACACTATCTACCACTCTGAGTCGTCTAACGGTCCAAATGCATATCAGAATATGGATGAAATGAAAGATCAATTTCTCGAGTTGCACAAAGAGTTGAAGACTCTAAGAGGGAAAGATTTGTTTGGGAAGAGTGTTGTTGAACTCTGCTTGGTCCCCAATGTTATGATCCTAGTGAAATTCAAGGTCCTAGACTTTGAAATGTACAAAGGGAATACTTGCCCTCCAAGCCATCTTGTTGTTATATATGCAAGGAAAATGTCTATTCAGACTGATAATTATCAGTTGTTGATTCACTATTTCTAAGACAGTTTAACTGGAGCTGCCTTGAGGTGGTACATGGGTCTGGACAGTGGAAGCATCCGTACTTTCAATGACTTAGGCGACGCCTTTGTCAAGAAGTATAAGTAGAATGTGGATATGGTGCCAGATAGAGACCAATTGAGGTCTATGTCTTAGAAGGATAAAGATACATGCAAATAATACGCCCAGAGATGGAGAGAATTGGCTTCCCAGATAAGTCCACCCCTCGAAGAGAAGGAAATGACGAAGATCTTCTTGAAGACGTTGATTTCATTTTATTACGAACATATGATTGCGAGTTCCCGTAATGACTTTACCGAAATAGTAAACTTGGGGATGAGGCTAGAAGAAGGAGACCGTGAATGACCTTTGTCTAAAGAAGAAGTATCAGCCAGCAAGAAGTACGGTGGGAGTTTCTCCAAGAGGAAGGAAGGAGAAACTAATTCAGTATCAATGGGGAGGCAGAGGGAGCCTCATGTCAGAAAGAGTTCTCAACCGCATCAACATCAACACCAAGTTTCTTCAGTAATTCCGGTTTTTTCCAACAATTCCAATAATCAATCAGTTCCAGTGCAATAACAACTACAACAACAACAATCATCACCAACAAAACTTCGAGAGGAAGAAGGTCTCCTTTGACCCTATTCCTATGGCGTATGTAGAGTTATACCCGTCATTGGTCCTCAAGAATCTCATCCAGCCAAGAAATCCTCCGCAAATTCCTGAGCCACTACCATGGTGGTTCAAGCCTGAGTATCATTGTGCTTTTCACCAAGGAGCTCCTGGTCATGATATTGAGAATTATTATCTGCTGAAGTACAAAGTTCAGAAGCTTATCAAAAGTGGTATGGTGTCCTTTGAGGATATAACGCCAAATGTGAATGCCAATCTGTTGCCTGCTCATGGTAACACTTCTACCAACATGGTGGACGGTTGTCTAGGGAATTTCCGAGTTTTTGATGTGAGACGTATCTGAAGATCTCTGATGGAGATTGAAGGTAGAGAAAAACAAGAAGGGGGGGGGTTGAATTGTTTTAACATAATAAAAACTTTTTGGAAATGAGACACACGCAAAAACAAATAATACCAATACAAAATTTTATACTGGTTCGCTTGAAATTCAAAGGTACTCCAGTCCACCCAACCAAGATGATTTCGCCTTCAAAAAGGACTTAATCCACTAATCTTGAAAGATTAAACAAAATATCGTCTAAGAGGATAAAGATCTCTTATCCCTCTCAAGTTTCCATACTTCACAAGTCACTTGAGGAAAGTTTCAACAAATAAATAGAATTACAATAATGTTTAGTGCTTCTAGGCAAGCAGAAATTACACAAGGTAAAAGCAATAGAATTGTTCACACTTTAGAGCAGAAGCTCGTGTGAGAAGGAGTATGAATAATGGATGTGATAGTAGTGTTGTATTCTCGTATGTTTCAGTTTTCTTCTTAGTGAGGCGTTCCATCCTTTATATAGGAGTGATGAGAAGACCGTTGAATGTTTGAATGTTAGAATCTTTGGCAATGACGAATGATTAATGTCGTTAATCTTTATGTTCTTTCCAAAGCAGTTTTGAAGCGCCATAAATTTCTTCCTGAAATAGATTCTTTCCATAAGTCAAATTCTTCATAGCTAAGTATTCTGAATCAGCGGGTTCGAATATTAGAGTCTCTATTCAGCAAGTGTTTCTTCAGATAGATGCTTGTTACTGATTCTCTTCAGAGTTTCTTCTGATTCATTTCATCAGAGCGCAAGGCTTCAGATCCTAGAGTAGGTTCTTCTGCTTCAAAGTGTCTGATGTCTATTTTTGACTTTACACTTCCTTTAATCAAATTCAGAGCTTCTGCTTACGTATCTTCTAAGTGGTATCTCATAACTTGTATCTGTATCTGATGAATGTGTATCTGACTATTTTGATTAGAGTCATGCACACTTAGATAAATTTTGTTAGGGTACTATTTTTGTTTCATTCTTTGTTATCATCAAAATCTTAGAGATACATTGTAGATACTCGATTTGTTCTTACAATCTCCCCCTTTTTGATAATGACAAAAAAATTCAGAGTGATGATGAAACAATGGTATAATCAAAATAATATCTCAGAGTTAGATGATGGATGGCTCCCCCTGAGATGGATCATCTGATTTCTCAGAAGTTCTTACCAGACTTTCCTTATGTTACAGCTAGTTTGTACCTTTATCCTGCATAACTTTTAGTTCTCATAAGTTATTAGGATATTAATGTGCGCAATGTAGCAAGAGGTTGAGATATATTTTCATCAGAGATGTATTGGTTCTTCCCCTTTTTGTCTGACTCAAAAAGACATAACACAACGTAAGAAAAAAAGTTTATATATATGAGAAGAATAAGTACAGGTAAGCAGCAATTCAGAAAGAGAGCGTAAAACATAAGGAAAACATAAGAAGAAAACAACAAAAGAAGCCTAAGTGCATAAGGGTTTGGAGGCAGAGGCATCCTTTGGAACAGATGAGTCGGCAGGTTCTGAATATTTTTGTTGACTGAGTCTTGGTGATCCAACCTTGCTCGCACAATCTGTTGTTCCTTCTGCAATTCCTCAAGAGTTTTCAGGACCAGAGGGGCGAATCCAGAATTTGATTGCTCCCCCTGAGTCAGAGCATCAACACTAGATTTGTTATTACAGAGATACATAAGACTTTGTATTTAATCAGTGATTGTGAACATGACCATGATGGTTGTGTCATTTGCAGTGTGAACCCTCGTGGGTGTATGGTTGTCAAGAGGGATATCCAGAAGTTGATGGATGAGAATGTAATCCAGATTCAACAATCGAGGGATATGGGAGATGATATGAATGTGATTGTGCCAGTATTCAAGACCCCTGAGCGGGTAATCATTCAGTTTCATAGTAGTAGAAGCAATAACGTCAATAGATCGGTATTATCGTTGGTTATACAGTTGGAGGGCCATGTCCCCTACTTATCTGATAAAGATGTATCGTATCTGTATAATACCACTATGATTGAAGATGGTCAATAGGTTCCTCTACCAGTCGCAGACTCAGTGGTAAATATTGCAGATATAGCAAAGGTGGCCCGTAGTGGTCGTGTATTCAGTCTAGTGTTTCCAAAGATTGTAAAACAGGTTGCAGCAAGTAAGAAGGCAGAGATTCCAGTAGCGAACCCGGTTAGTGTTCCAATGTGTCAGACTGGTGAATCCAACAAATTGAAGACTAACGATGATGATGAGATGTTAAGGTTGATTAAGATAAGTGAATTCAAATTTGTAGAGCAGTTGCTCCAGACTCCGTCAAAGATCTTCGTGTTGTCACTGCTAATGAATTTTGAAGCGCATTGAGAATCGTTGTAGAAAGTGTTGGAACATGATTATGTTTAGCATGATGTTACCGTGGATCGGTTTGCCCACATAGTTGCCAACATTACTTCTTGTAATAATTTGAGTTTTTATGATGAAGAGCTTCCCGAGGAAGGCATAAATCACAATTTGGCATTACATATTTCCACGAATTGCAAGGAGGAGACCTTGTCCAATGTGTTGGTTGATACCGGTTCATCGTTGAATGTGTTACCAAAATCAACTCTGTCAAGACTCTCTTACCAAGGCTCCCCAATGAGGTATAGTGGCGTAGTTGTCAAAGCGTTCAACAGTTTTCATAAAAATGTCATTGGAGAAGTGGACCTTCCAGTGAAGATAGGTTCGAGTGATTTCCATATTACTTTTAAAGTGATGGATATCCACCCGGCCTATAGCTGTTTATTGGGGAGGCCATGGATTCATGAAGTTGGAGCAGTGACATCTATTCTACACCAGAAATTGAAATTTGTGAAGAACGGAAAGCTTGTCGTTGTTGGTGGATAGAAGGCATTATTGGTGAGCCATTTGTCAACCTTTACGTATGTTGACGCTAAGGAGGAGGTTGGAACGCCGCTCCAAGCCTTATCTCTTGCTGATGAATTGAAGAAAATTGGGGCACCCATGTATTCTTTGAAAGATGCATAAGAGGTTATTCAAGCTGGCAGTATTGACAAGTGGGGTCGTGTTGTAGAGGTTGCCGAGAAGAAGAACAAAGTTGGGCTAGGATTTCAACCAGGGTCATTGAACGCCAAAGTCAAAGTTATGTAACCAGTATTCCACAGTGGAGGGTTCATTCATGGGAGTGATTAACACTCAGTTGCCATTATTGAAGACATTGGTGATGAAGACGAAGCTCATGCCAACTTTGTGACGCACGGCCAGACTTTCAATAATTGGGTTGCTGTTGATGATCCCGTTGTCATTCATCGTTCCATGTAATTTGTTTTTTTTATTGTTTTAAGAAAAATCCTTCTCCTATGCCTAAGGGAGAAGTGAACATTGTTTGGCATTTTTAGTATTATCATCAGTAAAATACAATTTTATTCATCCACATCTATGATGTTTTATTTTACCTTTTTTCTTTTTCTGAAAATGGTAATCACAAAAAAAAAAAAATAGTCTTCCCATCTTCATAATATTTGTGTGCACCCCACTTCTCTAAAATCAAAATATCAAATCATTATGTAGGTTGGTTCTCAAACCCATTGAATATAATGATTCTACTCCCTCTCTAAAGTTTGATTTCCATGTGTTTGAAGTTGAGGAAGAGATTGATGATGAAGAAGTATCTGATGAGTTATCCTGTTTACTTAAGCACGAGGAAAAATCCATTCAGCTGTTTGAAGAGAAGATTGAATTAGTCAACTTGGGTTCCGAGGATGATGTGAAGGAAGTCAAGATTGGGTCTCAACTGTGTCCAGAAGCTAATAAGGGGTTGATTGATCTTCTTCAAGAATATTCAGATGTGGTTGCTTGGTCCAATCAAGATATGCCTAGTTTGGATTCTGAGATTGTGGAGCATAAATTGCCATTGAATCCAGAATGTCCGTCGGTCAAGAAGAAGTTGAGAAACACTCATCCTAATGTGGCAGTAAAGATCAAAGAGGAAGTGCAAAAGCAGATTGACGCTGATTTTCTTGTTCCCTACGACTATCCGTAATGGATGGCCAATATTGTGCCTGTTCCGAAGAAAGATGGAAAAGTCTGCATGTGTGTTTATTATAGAGATTTAAACAAAGCTAGTACGAAAGATGATTTTCCTCTACCACACATTGATATGTTGGTAGACAATACAACTAAATTCAAAGTATTTTCATTTACGGACGGATTTTTTGGTTATAATAAAATCAAGATGGCACCTGAAGATATGGAGAAGACCACATTCATTATGCCCTAGGGAACATTCTATTATAGAGTGGTGCCTTCTGGTTTAAAGAATGCTGGTGCAACGTACCAGAGAGCTATGACCACTCTTTTTCATGACTGATGCATAAATAGATTGAGGTTTATGTTCATGACATGATTTCCAAATCATGTAATGAAGAAGAACATGTTGAGCATTGGTGAAGTTGTTCCAGCGTTTGAGGAAGTATAAACTCCGCTTGAATCCTAATAAATGTACTTTTGGTGTTTATTCTGGTATGTTGTTTGTCAGCGAGAAGGGTATTGAAGTTGATCATCCCAAGGTTAAAGCAATACATGTGATGCCTGCGCCAAAAACTGAGAAGCAAGTCAGAGGTTTTATTTGTCGTTTGAACTATATCTCAAGATTCATATCGCATATGACTGCCACATGTGCGCCTATTTTCAAGCTTCTTCGGAAAGATCAGTCCTGTGATTGAACCGAAGATTTCAAAAAAGCTTTTGATAGTATCAAAGAGTATCTCCTTGAGCCTCTGATTCCGTCTCCACCTATTGAAGGAAGACCGTTGATCATGTATTTGACTATGCTTGATGAGAGTATGGGTTGTGTTCTTGGTCAGCAAGATGAATATGAGAATATAGAGTATGCAATTTACTACCTCAGTAAGAAGTTCACCGACTATGAGACTCGATATTCTATGCTTGAAAAGACATGATGCGCTTTGGTTTAGGTTGCTAAGCGTCTGCGCCAGTATATGTTGAATCATACTACTTGGTTGGTATCCAAAATGGATATAATCAAGTACATCTTTGACAAGCCTGCTTTAACTGGGAGAATTGCCTGTTGGCAAATGTTGTTATCCTAGTATGATATTGAATACCAATATCAGAATGCAATTAAGGGTTGTGTCTTGGCTGGCCATTTGGCTCACCAACCGATTGAAGATCATCAGTCAGTGCGATATGATTTTCCTGATGAAGAGATTTTGTACTTGAAGATGAAAGATTGTGACGAACCATTGCTTGAAGAAGGGCCAAAACTTGGTTCCCGTTGGAACATGGTATTTGATAGAGTTGTTCATTCATATGGTAATGGCATTGGGGAAGTGATTATTACTCCTCAAGGAACTCATTTTTCGCTTACGGCTAGATTGACTTTCAAATATACAAATAATATGGTTGAGTATGAAGCTTGCATTATGGGGCTTGAAGAGGCCATTGATCTTAGAATAAAGTATCTTAACGTCTATGGAGATTCAACTTTGGTTGTGAATCAGATCAAAGGTGAATGGGAGACGAATCAACCCAGTTTGATACAATATAGAGACTATACGAGGAGGATATCCACTTTCTTTATAAAAGTTGAGTTTCATCATTTCCCTCGAGATGAAAACTGGATGGAAGATGCTCTTGCAACGTTGGCTTCAATGATTATGATGAAATTTTGGAATAAAGTTCCCAATTTGACTGTGATGCGTCTTGATAGGCACCCTCATGTGTTTATTGTCGAAGAAGTCAAAGATGACAAGCCATGGTATTTTGATATTAAATGTTTCCTTCAAAGTCAGATTTAACCGTCCGGGGCATCTTTAAAAGATAAGAAGACTTTGAGAAGATTAGTTGGAAACTTTTACCTGAATGGTGATGTGCTTTATAAGAGAAATTTCGATATGGTTTTGCTCAGATGCATGGATAGACACGAAGCAGACTTGTTGATGACTGAAGTCCATGAAGGCTCCTTTGGTACCCATTCTAATGAACATGCTATGGAAAAGAAGATGTTGAGAGCAGGTTACTATTGGCTGACAATGGAATATGACTGTTGCAAATTTGTGAAGAAATGCCACAAGTGTCAAATTTATGTAGATAAGATTCATTTTCCTCCGACACTGTTGAACGTCATTTCCTCTCCATGGGCCTTCTCCATGGGCCTTCTCCATGTGGGTAATAGATATGATTGGTATGATTGATCCAAAAGCTTCCAACATATATTGTTTCATTCTGGTGGCTATTGATTACTTCACAAAGTGGGTTGAAGCGACATCGTACACAAATGTGACCAAGCAAGTTGTTGTAAGGTTTATCAAGAATCAGATTATATGTCGTTATGGTGTGCCAAGCAAGATCATTACTGATAATGGACCGAACTTAAACAATAATATGGTGGAAGCTCTTTATAAAGACTTCAAGATTGCACATCATAATTCTTCTCCCTATAGACCCAAGATGAATGGGGGTGTTGAAGATGCAAACAAGAACATTAAGAAGATCATCCAGAAGATGGTTGTGACATATAAGGATTGGCATGAGATACTCCCATTTTCTTTGCATGGGTACTATACATCCATATGCACTACAACAGGGGCAACCCTGTTCTCTCTTGTTTATGGTATGAAAGTTATGCTCCCCGTGGAGGTTGAGATCCCATCATTGCGTGTTTTAATAGTAGCCAAGTTGTCAGAAGCTGAATGGTGCCAGACCAGATATGATCAGTTGAATTTGATTGAAGAGAAGAGATTGACTACCATGTGTCATGGTCAGTTATATCAACAAAGAATGAAGTAAGTTTTTGATAAGAAGGTTAGGCCTCATGTGTTTAGAGAAGGTGACCTTATGCTCAAGAAGATTTTATCTTTCAAACCTGATGCTAGGGGAAAATGGACTCTTAATTATGAAGGCTCATATGTTGTTAAGATATCCTTTTCATGCGGTGCTTTGATTCTTACAACTATGGATGGTGAAGAGTTCACACGTCCTGTGAATTCCGATGCAATCAAGAAATACTTCGCCTAAAAATAAAAGAGCAACTCGGTAAGTTAAAAACCCGAAAGGGCAGCTTAGGCAAAAAAGAACGTCTCGGTGGATTGAAAACCTGAAAGGGAAATCCAGGAAAAAATTAGAGACATAAAATAGAAAATTTATCCCGGTAGATAGAGTAACCCACCTTGGGGCAATATAGGTAAAAATTAGGGATTGTGGCAAGTCATTTTGTTCTGGTTCATCATTCTCAACTGAAGACAAGCATATTGGATTTCAAAATTAGGTATGGAGAGTAATGATCATTGTATTTTATGTATCCATTTTCCATGTAAACTACCACTTTCAAACTTTGTAAAGATCCACGGAGTCCCGCCATTCGCAGACTACCATTCTATTAAATAAAGTTGAGCTTTTAGCCAATTGTTTCTATTCTTACTTACTCTGCTAAATAAAATAGAATTTTTATGATGATAATTTTGAAATAAATAATAATTATTTTTCTTACAATAATAAAAACAATCACTTTAAGAATAATTAATTTCAGTATGGAATGTCTACAACAATCTGAGAACAGGTAAGTCTGGAAGTGAGAAGTATTATTGGTCTTCCATAAGCAGTTGGTTTGGTAATTACTTTCCTTCCCAATAGTTCTTCATTTATCCCCATCTTGGTTTATGAGTTTCTCCCCGAGTAAATTATCATCCCCTAGTAGAATTAAGCTGATGATCGGTCCCCTTTGCAAATTCATATTCTCTGACTGAGGTGCGCATGTTTTGTATCCCAGTTCGTGATATATAATGGGACCCTGGAGATCTAGAACTTTTATTTGGTTTTCATTTTGCATTTGATTATGTTGCATAACTTTGGAAGTTCACCTTTGTGTGAATCATCTCCGCTAATCTTTGCCTTGGAATTGGTTTATGTCGCAATTTCCAAGAAGACTTCAATGAGTATTGAGGAATGTGATGGTCTTGGTCATAGCATCCCCAACAATTTGCTTAAATCCTCATGCAGAGTTTTACCTCTTGTATTCCCCGATGGAGTTCATCTTCTGATAGAAGATCCCTTGTTCCCTACAGTGTTGGATTCTAAGTAGTATTTGATTTTTAGTCCCCTGCAAAGTTGTCTCCCATTTGATATGGTATTGACCTAAAATTCACCACAATGTCAACCATCCAGATCCTCAGTAGATCCTTTCGCTATCCTCGGCATGTCTAGTTGATCATCCTTCAGCAATGCTCCCTTCCCGTAGAGTTTGTTGTGATTGTTTGGAATCATGTTCTCCATGACATTCCCTAGCCATAGTTGATTTATGCATAGCTAGATGATCTATTTTCCCTAGCATTTTCTCTAGTTGGTGCTTCCATTGTGTTGAGATTAGTCGAGTGTTACAGCAGTGATTCAAATCTTAGTTATTTGTATCCTTTGTATCATTTTTTCAGCATAACCATAATCATATACATGCATATTCATGCCTAAAACACAACATCAGATATTTCATTATGCATTTTATCGCATTTGATTTTTTTCTTCTGATCCCCTACTTCGGTAATATTATTTACGCTGACAGATTTGGGGTGTCTATCCTCCTTCAATTATAGAGTGTCAGCCCCTTAAGCAGAAAGAGTTAAACATTTCTCATTCCACACTGAGTTATTCCCTCGTGGATGATTATTATTTCAGTTTCCTCCCCAACTAATTATTTGGATGAAACCATTCCCCTTGAGTTATGTCCTTATTGGGTTGAGTCTTTGTTTAACTGTTTCTTTCTAGTTACTACCTAGATAGATATTTCGGTCCCCTGAGAGTTTATTAGCCAGTAACTGGTAATATTCTTCTCGATTTTTGAGTATATTACTTTTTCCCAATACCCGGTAAAATGTAAGCTACTTCCTTTCTTTTCCCTAGCGGATTCGTTTTCACGTCTCCCTAGTTAGTTTATCCTTGATATGTTTCTCCTAACCGGTGATGGATATTCTTCCTTTTTTGGTTTTTTACTTAGTAAAAAGGTAGTTGTAATCCCTATTTTATTCCCCATAGAGTCTATCCTTGATATGTTAACTTTACTCAGCGACAAATTTTCTCTACCTTTTCGGTATTCTACCCAGTAACCGGTATTTGTAATTCCTACTTTCCCTTGCTAAGTTTATCCTTGATATGTTCATCCTAACCGGTGACAGATATTCTCTCTTTGGTATTCTATCCAGTAACTGATAGATATAATTCCCATTTCTCCCCGACAGTTTATCCTTGATATGTTCATCCCAACCGATGACGGATATTCTTCCTTTAAGTTTATCCTTGATATGTTCACTTTAAATAGGTCACGAATACTCTCTCTTTGGTCTTTTACCCAGTAACTGGTAGTTGTAAATCCTATTTGAGTTCTCTCTCCAGTAGTTTATTCTTACCCAGTAACTAGTAACGAATACACCTCTATTTCCTCAGTGGGTCATCCTTGATATGTTTACCGTAACTGGTAACGGATGCCCCTCTGTCAGAGTATATTATCTTTCTACCCAGTAACCGGTAATAGATAATATATCTCTGGTACTCCTGTGTTGAAGTTCATATTTCATGTTGGTTCTAAGTGTTGGCAGCAATTTTGGTAAAACAAAGAGTGTTCACAAGATGTTATGTGTGATGTCTTAACATAAGATATCATGTGTACCTGCTGGAGTTCAAGAACATGATCATGCAGGATTGTTTCAGAATGTCATACACAATGTCATGGCTTCTGATGATGTGTACCTGCTGGAGTTGAAATGGAAAACATAATTATACAGGATTGTATCAGGATTTCATACACGATGTCATGACATCTGATGTTATGTGCCTGCTGGAAATTATAAAAGGAATTATGGAATTATGCAGGATTGTTCCAGGATGCCAGACCCGATGTGATGACATCCTGTACACAGGACATTCAGTATGAATGTCTGGTGTTTGTGATTGCGCAATTAATGGCAATCTATGTATGATTGAAGATCTGATTTGCAGGCGCATTCAATCATGGATTACAACCTGATTTACTTATTTTCCAAAGAGATCTAACCAACTGTTATGAAAATATTTAATTGGAAAATAGTTTTAGGGTTTTCAAGATGTCCAAGCCCAGCTGAAAGCTTTTATAAAAAAGGACTTGGAAAACCTGTTTTAACATACAACCAATACTGAGCGAAATATAGAGAGAGAGCTAGGGTTTATGTCTTGTTTAGTCGTGAGACTTGTAAGCCATTCAAGTCATCTTTTGATGATTGAATTGGTCTGATTTGTGGTTGTAATTTGTCACTCTAAAGCTGTTAAGCAAGAGTGTGTCTACTTGATCAATGTTGTGAAGCAAGATCAAGTGTGTGCCTACTTGATCAAAGTTGTTAAGCAAGATCAAGTGTGTGTCATCTTGATTGAAACTATGAAGTAAAATCAAGAGTGTGTTATTGAAAAGTGTTTTCTTTTCTCAAGGGATTGTTGTTTAAAATCACAAGTGTGATTGTAGGGAAGTGAGTGGGTTCTCATATCTAAGAGTGCTTAGGTAGAAATTGCACGGGTAGAGATTAGGTGAGAAAGACTGTAACTTGTTGAAGTGTACGGAGAGTCTTTGAACTGATTCTATTTTAGTGGATTTCCTTCCTGGCTTGGTAGCCCCCAGATGTAGGTGAGTTGGACCGAACTGGGTTAACAATTGCTTGTGTCTTTTGCTTTACCATTCTGTTTCTTTATCCTGTTTGTGTTACTCAGATATTAGTGTCGTGACATTACCTTCGACATCTCATATCTGATACCAGAAATTCAATTGGTATCAGATCAGGCATCCTGCTCTGGTTCTAGGAGAGATCTAGGGACAATACTCTTTGGTACAATGGAGAGAGATGGAGGATCTGTTCACAGGCCACCAACTTTGGATGGTTCTAACTATGACTTTTGGAAACCTCGAATGGTAGCCTTTCTAAAATCTCTTGATAACAAGGCTTGGAAGGTCGTGTTAATAGGCTGGGTACATCCTGTAGTTACTAAAGAAGGAGAAGCCACAATTGATAAGAAACCTGAAGAACAATGGTCCAAGGAGGAGGATGATCTAGCCCTTGGAAATTCTAAAGCATTGAATGCAATATTCAATGGAGTAGACAAGAATATTTTCAGGTTGGTAAACAATTGTGAAGTGGCTAAAGATGCTTGGGACATTCTCAAGACCACTCATGAAGGCACCTCTAGAGTAAAGATGTCTAGACTACAACTGCTCACCTCCAAGTTTGAAAATTTAAGGATGAAAGAAGATGAAAATATTCATGAATTTCATATGAGTATCCTTGAAATTTCTAATGCCTCAGGAGCCCTGGGAGAGAAGATGTCAGATGAAAAACTGGTAAGAAAAATACTTAGGTCCCTCCCTAAGAGATTTGCTATGAAGGTGATTGCCATAGAAGAGTCTCAAGACATCTCCAACATGAGGGTTGATGAGCTAATTGGTTCCCTCCAAACATTTGAGATGGGATTAAATGATGGTTCTGAAAAGAAAACTAAAAGCATGACCTTCATGTCAAACGCATAAGAGGAAAATAGTCAGGATGGTGATGAAGATTTGCTCAATGAAGTAGCAATGCTGGGAAGACAGTTCAACAAACTGTTGAAAAAGATGGATGTAATATCTAAGGCAAATGTCAAGAACATCTCATCTGACATTAGTAAATCCAACAATGCTGGAAGAAGAGCAAGATCAGATGATAAGCCCAAAGAAGGAAAAGAGGTACAGTGCTATGAATGTGATGGGTATGGACACATCAGGACTGAATGTGGAGCCTACCTCAAGAAGAAGAAGATGAGTCTTGCTGCGACTTGGTCTGATGAGAGTGAAACAGAGGAAGCTGTAAATCTTGTGACTGCATTGACAGGAAGATGGGGATCTGATGAAGACCCAAGTGATGATGAAGTAACCTTTGAAGAGTTGGCATCTACCTACAGAAAGCTGTGTCACAAAAGTGTAGAGTTGTGCAAATAGGTTGAAAGCCAGAAGAAGGAAATAACTCAACTTGAGAATGAGAAGGTAGAATACTTGGAAACCATCTCCAAATTACAAACAGAAGCAGTGGTTCTGAATGCCAAGCTAGATGAAAATCAGCAAGCTGAAAATCAGAAGATGGTTCAGCTGGAGAGTGAGAAGGCAAACCATGTGAAAACCATCTCCAAGTTGAAAATTGAAGCTATGTTCTTAAATTCTAAACTAGAAGGGATTACCAAGTATATAAGGATGTTAAGCAATGGATCTGACTCCTTAGACAAGATTCTACAAACTGGACAAATAACAAGAGACAAATCTGGCATTGGGTATAATGATTCTAAGCCTGAGAGCAGTTACACTGGTTGCAAACCTCAAGACAAACCTAAGTGCATCCATAATAAAAGTAAACTTGTGATGTCACATCATATGTCACAACATCAAAGGAGAAGACAGCAGAAAGGGAAACACCAAAGATGGAGATTGTAAGACCCCAATTTTGTCCCTAAGATCCCTCATGGCTCATATCATATCATATCATTGCCTCAAGGATCATTGCATACCTTTGCTTCCCTCCTAGTGGGTGGGTATCTTGTGAGTGTGATTCTTGATCACCAAGCATGTATTGCATTTGTATATCATTGCTTTTCATTTGTTTACTAACCAAAAGTACAAAAATATTGTCATCTAACCATGTTACTTGCAGTTGAAGCCAATTAGGTCAAATCAGTCAGAATCAGTCATTGAGATAGATGGTGGCCATTCTTGCAGAATTTGGGCACCATGATCATTCATCAAGAGTTCATATGAGTTGTGACATCATTTTGGATCAAGATATCAAGTGGTAGGGGCTTGGAATTCATCAGAACATGGTTCAGTCAAGCAAAACCCTAGCAAAGTCAACTAAAGTCAACCTTGGTCAACTGTGCATTTAATCAGTGATTTGATGGTGGGAATTGGTCTGAGTGGTCTCATTCATGTCCATATAAGCTTCATATAACATGTCAAGCATCCACAGTGAAGATTTTGAAGTCAGACAAGAAATTTCCCAAAATAGAAAGTTGACCTGTAATTGGAATTTGCCAAAAACGGAAACTTCTTCTCCATAAGATTACATCATCATACAAGCTTCAAATGGATTTTTGCCCAACATGAAAGTTGAAGATCTTGTTCTCCCATTTCCATAAAGTCCAAGACCACTCAATTCCCATGTATGGTTGGCAAGTTATGATCAAATCATTCTCAAAAATATTTGAACTTCAAAAGGCCATATCTTCCAAACCATTTGGCCAAATTGGGTGGGGTTTTTTGCTACAAGTCCTATTTGATGTGCTCTATCCAAATCTTTCATCACAATTCACCAAAAATATTCCAAGCAAAATGGCATTTTTAAGGTGGTTTGAATTAAATTAAGTGAGGTGAAAAAGTTGACTTTCAAAATAATCATTTCCAACACTTTGTACCAATTGGAATTGTTCAGAAAACTCATTTGGGATGTGTTGCCAAGGCCCAATTCGCAGCTGTAAGCCATGCCCATGCAATCTTAAGTGAATTCCATTAATTAACCAAAAACATGTCATTTTGAGCTAATCTTTGCTACCACTCAAATTAATCAAACTGAGCAGCTTAATCACAGTATATATGTCATTTTTCTGCTGAACAAACCCTAGCAGCCACAAACACACCAAAACAGACCAAAAACCATTTTTCTCTAAAAACTCTCTCACTTTTCCATTTGAACTTTTACTGAAAAACTGCAAAGAACTCGAGCTTGGGTTGGTTTTGTGATCATATACCATCATTTTTGGAGCTGTAGCAAACACCATTTCAGCACTGTAAGCAAGGAATCCGCACTGTTGCATTAAGAGTTCATCCATGGCAGATCTCGTTTGGAGCTAGAATCAACATTGCTGAGCTAAAATTCCTTGACCATTCATCATCTAAAGCAACTTCGGTCATCTGTTTCAGCCTTGTACAACCAAACAACCAGCAAATCATCACTGTGCTCCAAATTTGGTACCTTTAGCTGCTTATAGTTCTTTAAGAACTTGCTTTGCTTTGCTTAATAGCAATTTGCATTGAGGTATAACTTCTTATCTTCATGTAGTCTGGAAGACCTGGCCTGTTACTTGGCCAGGCAACTGTCTGAAGTCCTCCTTAAGAGGCAATGCTTGTGTGTGTTTACATTTGTCCCAAGCAGGAAAAGTCCTTTGAATAAGGCAATTGGTAGAATCCAAGAGATATGCAACCTATCTCCTACTATTCTGTGTGTCACTCACCTTGCTCACACCACATGTGTTGATGCATAGTGAGTAAAAACCCAAGATCTATCGAGTCAATAATCTGTGGAGAGAGTTCCTACTTTCTGAACTCCCACACCTTCTGATATTCAAATGCTCTCCCTGGCCAGGGATAAGAGCAATGAGGCACATCCCTCATATCTTTTCATCTGCTTCACCTTAGCCCCTCAATGGCAAGGTTAAGAGCACCATTAACCCTATTCCAGTTGGCTTCAATGCCTAACCCTTTGTGTGAGCCTGATTGTTTGGTTATAGTGTGTGCTGAATGACTTTAACTGATTGATTGCTTACCTCATATACACATGTCTGCTTGCATGCTTTGTGCATTTATCATCATCAATTACTCATTAGTGCATGATCATTTCATTTGTCTCTGTGACATATCTTTGTTGTTTGCCCATTGAGGACAATTGTAAGACCATTCATTGGCCATTGTTCCTATGATATGGAAGTGAGTATAAGACCATCTCATTGGCCACTCATCTTCTCTTTGCTTGATGCATTTGCATTTATTTTATGTGAGGATGCAATTGTAAGTCCCTGCAAGTTGGCCTTTGCTTTCCTATGATCATATGTTGGATATTGGTATAAGCCCAGACAGATTGGCATCCGGTATCCAAGTTTCGTTTTGTTTTAGGAGATTGGAATAAGTCCATCTATTGGTTTCCGACATCCTTGTTTCTTTGTTTAGGAGATTGGTGTAAATCCATCTATTGGTATCCAGTATCCGATTTTGTTTGTGAGATTGGAGTAAGACCATTGAGTGGCATCCGGTATCATTTGTTTGTTTATTTTACTATTGCTCATTGCCTATTCCAAAGGACACACTTGAATCATCTTCTATATGATTTCAAGAAGTGAACCTCCTAGGAAGTTTTACAATCCATCCTCATCCATTCATCCCTCTTTGTCCTAAACCTTTTCACACCTTACTTTCAAACTTGAGATAGATATTGTGCAAACATCTTCATGCTTTTAAATTAAAAACCTGGACCCCAAGTCCTTGACTTTTTCAAACTCCATTTCATAATACTTCTTTCGAATCAATCTTAATCATACTTTGACCCTACTTTCATAATCACAATCAGTTAACTTCACCCATTCAATTGTTTTGGCTTTGTCCATTGTTAATCTTTTCACACATTAGCCATAGGTTTCAATTATCATTGTGGTGGATGTAAACCTCACCTTATCCTTAGTGAGTCGACTATAAGACTTACGTACTGAAAATAGGGTTAACCCCTCTAGTACGTCGAAGTTATCCTCGCATGGTGGATGTTGGTCTTGGTCGAGTTTTCTCCCATTGATAATGAAGAGCCTCAGTGCTATTGTTTAAAATTGAACTCACTAACTTTTGGAAATCTTTTAGCCGAACTACGACGTTTTGATCCTTACCTTTGATGGAAGGTACGTAGGCAACGGGTTCATCCGTTCGAACACAAAAATAATTAACTTGTACATTCTTTTCTCATCATCCCAATCATGTTTGCACAATACTTATGTCATAACAAATAACAATTTTATACAACAAGTGTGAAAAGGGCTCCCTAGGAGTACCTAGGACGTAGTGGGTGCCTAACACCTTCCCATTGCGTAATTTACCCCTTACCCAAATTCTCTGATCTTTTCATTAGTTTTCTACGTGTAAAACTTCTTAGGCTTTTGTTCGCTTTTTAGCCAGTCCTTTGGATAAATAAAAGTGCGGTGGCGACTCGAATTCATTGTATGCTTTGCTTATGGTTTAATCGATAAATCATATAGCGACGAATACACCGCTACAGAAAAGTGGCGACTCCACTGGGGACAAATCGATCCTTGGTGGTATTGCCTACTTTTCACCCTTGTTGTGTGCTATATTGTTATTTGTTATATGACATATTTTTGTACAATTTGGGATAACTGTATTGATTGTAATGTTTGAATTGCTTGATATACAATTGCTGTTTGCTTTGGTGATCTGTGAGATGAGTTATATACCCGAACTCGAGTGCACTCTAGGATAGGAGAATGGCATAATCTTGTTGACTGGTGTGGAGTATTCCTTAGCCAGTTGACTTGCGAGCCCATTCACTTGGTGGAGGTCATGTTGGATTAATAATGTCACACAAGTTATTTGTGGTTAGGCATTATTCTTTCAATCATGCGCCGCAGAAGCCAAGGACCTTAGTTTACCAAACCCATCTTGGCCTATTTTTTAGGAACGTAGTGCGGAGGTCGTTCAGATGTAAGTTCTGATGCGATTGTTACGCGATACTACACTCATAAGAGTTTCTCTTGAGAATATTCTTGGAATACGAGTATTCGTTCCTCCGATAATATTCGAAAGATGGAACGATGATTATGGGAACCTCTGATAGAACATGTCTGGCAGGTTTAAACCCTAGTACACTCCCTTTGGGTGGTTCTTAACCGAGACTCCATGCTCGTGACTCTCAACAACCCCGTGATTCGTGGTTGAGTCGTTCAGACAACCTTAATATCAATGGAACCTGGGTGTTGATCAGGTGTAAAAACTAAATCCCCCAAAAAGGATGGTTGATATTAAGGATGTTCGAGCCGGTTCATGTACCGTTAATATCAATGGAACTTGGGTGTCGATAAGGTAAAAACCTAAATCCACCAAAATGGATGATTGATATTAGGGATACAATGAGCTTTCCCACGACCTTTGTTTGGTATGCTTTGTTTGATCCTTGAGTGTGATTGTTGCATTCATGCATTCACGCATTCATCTGCACTTCATGTCATCAGAACAAAAAAGAAAATTTTCAAGGAACTTAAAGGGTTTATTTGCAAAATTTTCAGACATGGAAAGACCAAAAAGGCATACAAAGAAGTACAGCTTTAGACAGCCCGATGTAAAAGAGTTAAGGAATATGACATCTTATGTATTAGATCCCTTGGGTTTCAAAGCTCGTTATGGAAAGCTTCTGCCTCTGCTCACTACTCAGGTTGACGAAGGGCTGATGAGTACTCTGGCTCAGTTCTACGATCCGTTGTATCATTGCTTCTCATATCTGGACTTCCAACTGTTGCCAACCTTGGAGGAGTATTCTCATCTCATTGGGATTCCGATTCTGGATCAAGTGCCGTTCAGTGGCCTAGAGAGTATTCTGACTGCTCGAGAGATTGCCAGCTTGTTGCACATAGATGAAGAGTTGATTAGAGCTAATCTGACTACCAAAGGCGGAATTCAGGGTTTTCCTTCCGAGTTCCTCATTGCCCAAGCTACCTTTTATGGGAAGGCCATGAGTGAGGATGCCTTTGAGGCTTTGTTTGTGCTGCTCATCTATGGATTAGTGCTATTTCCCAACTTCGACAAGTTCGTGGACATGAACGCCATTAGGATCTTCTCAGTTCTTAATCCCGTTCCGACTTTGTTGGGCGACGCCTATGTCTCTTTGCATTTGAGGAACGTAAAGGGTGGAGGAGTTATTGTCTGCTGTTTACCCCTACTGTACAAGTGGTTTATTTCGCACTTGCCGTAGACAGTTGCTTTCAAGGAGAACAAGGGATGTCTACGGTGGTCTCAGAGACTCATGTCTCTCACCAATGATGATATCACCTGGTATGATCGCGTGTATGATACCGTCCAGATCATCGACTATTGTGGTGAATTCCCTAATGTGCCTCTTCTTGGCACATGTGGTGGGATCAGCTACAATCCTATTCTCGCACGACGTCAGCTTGGGTTCCCCCTAAAGGATAAACCTAATAGCATTCTGTTAGAAGGTGTGTTCTTCCAGGAGGGTAAAGATCCCCAAGGCCTGAAAGCCAGATTTGTCCGTGCTTGGCGCAGTATTCACAAGAAGAGTAGGAACGAGTTGGGTCCAAAGAACTGCATTGCTTTGGAGCCATACACCTCTTGGGTCAGACAGAGAGCTGCCACTTACTTGATGCCGTACGATCATCCGAGACCTACACCGTTGGATGTGGCTGGGCCTTCAACCCTCCCTACCCAACGTGTAGAGGAGTTGAGAGAAGAAGACCTTTCACGTGCTTGGATCCGTGAAAGAGAAGAATTGCTTCAGCAGCTCAAGGAGAAGGACGCTATGATTGAGTTCCTCGAGCACCGAGTGATCGACGACCCGAACGACGCTTGGACTTCTCTGCTTCCTCAGTCTTCCAAATTCTGGAAGAGGAGGTATGATCGACTTGCAAAGGAGAAAGCAGACATGGAAGCGGCCTATGAGAGAGAGATCAAGAAGTTATGTACTTCTCGTCTTCCAGCATCCCGAGCTTCTAGGGATCCATAGGATGTTTATTTCCCTTTTCTCTTTGTAATAATCAAAAAATACTGTACTTCTTTGTCTCAATATATTGAATGAAATATTTTCCATGAGCAATTAAAATGTTTAACCATTCAAAATATTGCAAATCATGCCCTAAGGGTTCCTTGAAAACAAAGCATCTGCACAAGCATTCCATGCATCATTTTTGCATAAGCAGGTACCCTTTGTTTCTGGTCTTCTTGTCCTAACCCTTTGCTCTTCATTTATTTTGAAGACAAGCTGACTCACCGGTATTATACGCGAGTCAATTCTGCAAGAGTCATGGAGCAGCTAGAACAAGAGAACCGAGAATTGAAGGAAGAGGTCGCCAGACTTGGCGCTTTGATGGAGCAACTCCTCGCTGCTCAGAATCAGCCTGCTCAACAGCCTGCAACGCCTGCTCAGAGGACAGTCATCTCAGAGGTAGCCACTTCGACTGTGCCAGCCAGTGCTCAAATGCCTAATGCTATGCAAGCCGGGTTCCCTTAAGGAATGCCTCCAGGTTTTATGCCTGATCGGCCTGCACCAACATTTGCTCATATGCCGGCATCTAGCCCGGTCCCTGTTCCCGCTCCTCCTGTCGTGCATACCATGCCAAGGGTAGACGACACCATCTATCACTCCGAGCCGTCTGAGGGTCCGGACGTTTATGAAAAGATGGATGCCATGAACGACCAATTCCTCGAGCTGAGAAAGGAATTGAAGACCCTTCGAGGTAAAGATCTCTTCGGCAAGTCTGCTGCCGAGCTCTGTCTTGTTCCCGGTGTGAAGATACCGATCAAATTCAAAGTGCCTGACTTTGAAAAGTACAAAGGGAACACCTGTCCACTTGCTCACCTGGTCATGTACGCCAAGAAGATGTCTACTCAGACATATAATGATCAGCTTCTGATTCATTATTTCCAAGACAGTCTGTCCGGTGCCGCGCTCAGATGGTACATGAGCTTGGACAGTGCCAACATCAGATCCTTCAACGACCTTGGCGAAGCCTTCGTCAAGCAATACAAGTACAACATCGATATGGCGCCTGACCGAGATCAACTCAGGTCCATGTCACAGAAGGACAAGGAGACGTTCAAAGAGTACGCCCAGAGATGGCGAGAGCTGGCAGCTCAGATCACTCCACCGCTAGAAGAGAAAGAAATGACCAAGATCTTTCTGAAGACTCTTGGCTCATTCTATTATGAGCGGATGGTGGCAAG